>NW_027280000.1:180000-394562 GCF_046629955.1 Centroberyx affinis
TAAAACATAGGCATACGTTAACATAGTGACTATCAGCTATTAGAGTTTCAACACAAAAACTGTCTCAAAACATGGTAATTATGTTACTATTTGCATCTGTTTAACAATCTCACAGAACCAATTGTGTCTATGCTGCAAGGTAGACATTTTTGGCGAACGTAGAGGCTATGAGAATAAGGAAAATACAGCCAGAATCTAAGTAACAGGCATATCTTGGCTCTATCTGTTTACCATGGCTCTCATTATTGGCTGCTTGCAGTGTTGGTGATTTTCCTACTGTTTCGCTTATTGTAAGTGGCTCTGGTTAAGAGTGTCAGCAAAATGCCAAAAATGTTATGTAACATGTAAATGAAGTCATGGCCTGAGGCTCGGGTAATTCATTATTATTCAATAATAATCCATTATTAGTCCTGTCCTAAGGCTGTGCACAGGAATGAGTGTCAGTTTTTAATAAGGTTAAGTATTTGCCCAAGTATTACAATACAGGATACATAGCCTGAGGGAGTGATTTAGAAGCTGGGTAAGTGCTGACAGATGTTGGCCAGCTCAGAATCGTCTCAGGTCAGATATGTCTCTGCCTCGTGCTTAATTTAGAACGTGATTAGATAATGGGACATTTGCTTCAAACCGATCTCAATCCTCATTCTAAACTAGACGTAGAGGCATTTGGGTTAGACCAAATACTGAAAGCTAGAAGTGATGCTCTTCATTAAGTGTGTGTGGTGGTAGACGGAGTTGCCGTACAAAGGACTGGTGCCTAACACAGGAATGAAATTGAGACAAGGAGAATTTCTGTGTGCTCCTCTCATTTAATCTGCGGGAATGATCTGGAATGTCTGTGAATTCCTGAAGTGACCAGTAGGGCCTTTGTGCTGTTACTGCCATCTGCTGGACATCAACCATGCTGATTATAGATGTCAAAACTGTTGAACAATTTCTAATGAGCACATCTTCAGAGATCTTGAGCCACTTTATAGGTGCAAATAAAGAAAAATGGTAGTTATATTGCCTATTTCATGAATCAGGTAAAAACAGACTAACTGCCCATTCACGCGCAGTAACTTCTCCCCATCATCTCTCGTTCCTCTCCCAGTTTGCAGACTTTCCTGTTGGATGGCAACTGTCTGGGTGAGCTGCCCAATGAGCTGGGTTCCCTCCAGAGGCTGAGCTACCTAGGCCTTTCCTTCAACCAGTTCAGCCACGTGCCACAGGTGCTGGAGAGGTTGGCCTCCATGGAGAAGCTGTGTATGGCGGGCAACAGCCTGGACACACTCACCCTCCAGAGTTTCAGGCTGCTCCGCGTCAAACACATCGACCTACGGTACGGAGACGCGGGCAGATTTGTGCGCACAAACCCTTAATCATGACTTTTTGTTGTTATTGTGCCGTCTTATTTTCCCTCAGGCTAAAACTTGTTTTGCTGCTGATGATAATTAATTGATCATGAGATGTGGTTTTATGATTAAAATGTGATAGCGATAGTGAGATTTTTTTTGGGGGGGCACACACTGCGACACTGCCCCCTTGTCAAGACTGTGTATCCGCTCTAGTCCCTACTCATGCCAAAAGCAATGTACTGTGTAACACGTGTTATCCATCTAATGACCAAAACGAAAACACTGAGAGGAAACTATAACTGTACTAGACAGCCTGTCGGCACGGAATCAGGAAATCATTTGCCCGTAGTGACTCCGTCAGTTGTCTTCCTATTGTTCAGGAAAGCGCAGGGCTGGAGTGACTTGCATTATTTCTCCAGTTAATACATCACTCCTTCTCACATTTCTCAAAATTATGGTCCAACATTGTGTTCTCACCCGCCGGGACAAAGATCATTTGTTAGCTTTAATGCTGATGTGTGCTTAGTCTTTTCTCAGAGCTGCAGCTGTTTTTTCCGCTCTTTAGCAGAAAAAGAGAGGCATGAAAACGTGCCAAGTGTCAAGTCAGTAGGCACTTGTCAGTTTATGAATAAGCCCATTGGAGGCATAGTGGATCAGTCATAGGATCACATCAGGCTTATTCATTATTTATGAAACAGAATAAGATATCTGTCTTACATGTCTTTAATATAGGTAATTATTAAGCATTTGATACTTACTCAGAAGATATCGGCAGTAGGTGACAGACTGCTAATCAGTAGTTTACCCTAAATGGCGAAACAAATCAACCACCCACCGTATAAATCAAAAACTGATTCATCATTGTTACATATAACAACGCTGAATGCCAAAGAAAACTCAAGAAGCTGCACAGCATATCAGCCATCACCCAAGGCATGTTCCCTACCTAAAAAGAAAGGCCACAGCCTGTGCAGTTCTGTCTGATCCAGGCGGAATGACCCTTTGCCTCCTCCCTGCTCCCACTGTCAGGTTGAATAAGATCTCCAGCGTGGTGCCAGATGAGCCTGACCTGCTGAGACACGTAACCCAGCTGGATGTGAGGGATAACAGGCTGGAGGAGCTGGACGCCTCACTCTTCCCCAGGCTGGAGGTGCTGCACTGCGAGAGGAACCGCATCTCCAGCCTCAAGGCCAAGGGTTGCCTGCTCAAAGGCATCTACGCCTCCAACAACGGTGGGTTGGCTTGCAGCGCTTGATGTTCTCTGCAAGGGGAATCGTGCGTGGTTAGACAAGGCAAATCCCCCCCCACACCCCAGCAACCTCCACCATATCACCAGTTTCTAAATTGAAATTATTGTCTTGTTGTTACTGAGATGAATCCATTTCCTCTGTACCTCTCAGTATTACTCACCTCACAGATCTCACTCCTCCTTTCTTTTTCTGTACGACTTTATTGCACCCCATTTATCTCTCTCCACATGCTCTTCAGTGATGCTGTCTCATTGTCTCTCCATCATCCCTCTCTAGCTTTATCATCACTCACAATTTTTCCCCCCTCTGTTTTCCATCTACCTGCTTTTGTAATAGACCCCATTTGTCCTTGCCGTTTCTGTAGGTTAATGTGTTTGGATTTCTCCCTACAGAGCTACGACAGCTGGATGTGAGTCCTGTACCCTCCAATCTCAGTTACATGGACATCTCGAGGTGAGCAAAATCCCAAAAGCACACACACACACACACACACACACACACACACACACAAAAAGAATATGGCACCAATTGGAACCTGAAAAACACTATTTTGAAAACATAGCTTTTATATCCTCTCTGCCTTCCAAAAGGAAAAGGGCAGTAACTGCTGAGTGTGAAACTGAGAAAAATGGCTTTTGTTACTGCCAAGCCAAATAACTTGGAAGAAGATCTTAGAAAATATGGGTATTGTGTCAACATAGAAAGATGTTATTCTTTAACCTTATTAACTCTGACCTTTGACTTGACCTTTGATCCTTATATAGATACTGTAACCTGCCTCTTCATGGTCAATACAAAAGGCAAAGCAAAATACAGTAGCTGACATTTAATGTTACTTTTGTTGCTGTTCACTATAAAAGTAAAAAACATGATGAAAATGTCAGTGACATCTGTTTAACATCACACTGACACAAAACAAAACCATAGAGTTGTAACTTATTTCAAGATGCGGTGCAACAAAGGCAAGCTACAGCAAGTGAAGCCACTATGATTTTCTTTGGTTTCCGTGTCAGTTGTTGTAATTATTTTCCCCTATTTTGTCTACAAAAACAGCACAGTTGAGACAGGAACCCAGCTGATAAAGCAAGTCTATAACATTACAAAAATGACAAAATCCAATTTTCGACCAAAATTGAAGTTGCTGCCTTTGTCCTTTCTAGGGCTGCTCTGTTGGGAATCCAAATGCATGTGATTTCCCACTTAGATGAGGATTATATTCCTTGTTATGTATCTCACTTTGCAAACAGTGCAGAATTTATCATCATTAACCCTCTCAACGTAGGAACCGTATGGAGTCTTTGCCAGACTGGCTGTGTGAGGTTAAGAAACTGGAAGTTCTGGACATGAGCCACAACCTCATCACCGAGCTCCCGGCACGGTGAGTCTCAGCCTCTCTCTCTCTCTCGCCAGTGTGTTCATAGCAATACCTGTAAATGGAAGACCTGCATTAGTTCTCCCTGCCCATTGTCAGCCTGTAACCTCCACAGCCTTCTTCTATTCTCCTCCTCTTTATATAGCCTCTTAGAAGGTCACTTGTGATGCAGCTCACTTCCTCCTCTTCTCTCTGTCTCATGCCGACTCTCTCCACCTCCCTCTCTCTCTCGCTCTCTCTCTCTCTGTCTCTCTCTCTGTCTCTCTCTCTCTCACTCTCACTCTCACTCTCACTCTCTCTCTCTCTCTCTCTTTCTCTCTCTCGCTGGTCCCCTCATTGTCTGCAGATCTATTTTTTACCCAGTAAGTGTCAAGATGATGAATTTCAACTGCAGGCTCCACTAGAGGCGCTGCTATTTTCTGTTTTCACATCCTCATCGCCCCCATCCTCCCCCCGTGCTATCCTCATTTCCATGCCTATTTCGACCCACTTCAGTTACAGTGCACTCTTCCACAAGCCAAATTTCACGTGTGGAAGACTCATGCATCACCAGCTCACCAGTCATGTCATCATTATTTGAGCTTTTTCTCCCTCTGTATCTCTCTCTCTCTCTCTATGTCTCTCTATCTGTCTGTCTATCTCACAAATGCACCACTGCAGATTTAGTTGAGCCCGTCTGCTTATCTTTGATGTTGTGGTAGTGACCCATCCGTCTCTATGCTCTTCGTGCCGCAGGTTGCTATGCAGCAACAGTCTGAGGAAGCTGAGTGCAGGACACAACCAGTTGCAGAAGCTGCCTGAAAGAGTGGAGCGCCCTCTGCTGGAGGTTTTAGACATACAGCACAATCAACTGGTGGAGCTGCCCTGCAACCTGTTCCTCAAATCTGACAGGTAACATTAACCATGGCCTGGAAGTGATTTGCTTTCATCACCAGACGTCCTTCAAGAAGAAGATTAAATATAGGAAAAATACAGACACATATTAAGATGGAGGATGGGAATTATGAATAGGATTTTTTTTTTAATTCAAAACATAATTGAGAAGACAATAATACAATAACCAAGACAATAAAGTAAACCATTAACAAAAACAAAACAAAACAAACAAAACAAAGCTCAGCTTAATAATATAATAATAATAATAATAATAATAATAGGATTTAAGGTAGTATGAAGTGTCCAAGGTCATTTTTTTTTGCAGGTGTGTGATAATAAAGAAAACCAGATCAGGAAAAAGCTTGCACACCATATCACAGCAAACAACTAATTATAGATTTTGATGGTGGCCAAGAAGTCAGAATTCACTAAGGAGCATGTAACGCTCACCTGCCACATCATCTAACTCTGAAAATGGATGGGATTTTGTCACAGTACACTTTTGTTTTTGGCACATGTATAAAAGTCACTTGTTTCATTGTTATGCAATCCTCAAGTTCACTGTTTTATGGTGTGTGTATGTGTTTATGTGTGTTGAGTGTTACCCTGCTCTTACAAAACAATCTGAACCTTCAATTTCACTTACAGTTTGCGATGCGTAAATGCATCAGCCAACAAGCTGGAGCACCTGCCTCCATCCAGCCTATCAGAGGAGAGCCACAGCATCCTCCAGGAACTGTACCTGACCAATAACCGGCTGACAGACAAGTGTGTGCCCTTGCTAACGGGACACACACACCTTCGAGTGCTGCACATGGCCTACAACCACCTCCAGACCTTCCCAGCCAGGTAAGGGATCGTTTATGCATGCAGTACACAGTCTCATTCACACTCTCACTCAGCTAGCCAGCCGGTTAGTCACTCTCTCTCTCTCACTACTCACTCACCCACATTTTACACACTTAACTCACCCACTGCTTTCACCTCATCCCTCAGTAAAATGGCCAAGCTGGAGGAGCTGGAGGAGGTGGACCTGAGCGGAAACATGCTGAAAACTGTACCCACCACCATCATGAACTGTCGACGCATGCACACACTCATCGCCCACTCCAACGCCATCGAGGTCTTTCCTGAGGTCATGCAACTGATGGAGATGAAAGTAAGCCAATCATGGTTGTAACAGCAGTGGGTGTCGGAGTGAGTTTTGTAAGTGTGCGTAAGTGTGTGTGTGTGTGTGTGTGTGTGTGTGTGTGTGTGTGTGTGTGTGTGCCGGGATGCATTTACATGCCTGTGTGAGAGTATTCACAGCTTCTCCTCTGTCGTCAGTGCGTGGATCTGAGCTGTAATGAGCTGAGTGAGATCACGCTGCCGGAGAATCTGCCTCCCAAGCTCCAGGAGCTGGACCTGACCGGAAACCCTCGTCTCAACCTGGACCACAAGACCCTTGAGCAGCTCAAGTATGTCATTATTGTTCCCTGTGTCTGCATTTTGTTGTCTGTAAGCCAAGACACTTTTTCTGTACATATGTATGGCCTGCTATAGTCTTGTTAATGTGAATACGCACATTTTGCAAATCCTATATATATGCTTTCATTCTTTTTTATGTCTTTTTCATACTTTATTGCATATATCCATATACTGTATATAAAATCTCTTCTTATTTAGATCATTTTTTTCTGTGTTGTATCCTATTATTTGCTGTTACAATAACACAATTTCCTCATCTACACTCATCTGATATAATCTAATCAGGAATAATGTTCTTAGTTAATGTATCTTGCCTCTATATGATACAGGGATTTGTAAGTAACAATCTGTCTTCTTGTTTGTTTGTTTATTTCAGTAATATTCGCTGCTTCCGTATTGATCCGCCGCCAACCTTTTCATCGAATGAGGCTTCTGGTGGGCCTGCTGTGTGGAGTCATGGTTACACAGAGGCCTCGGGCGTCAAGAACAAGTGAGTTTAATCCAGTCAATGATCCGCACATTTACAGCACAACTGCATCATACTAGTGCAGTGAAGCCTCGTTAATCCAAGCCTCTTGGGAATGCTCATCATTTGATCCAGTTACTCATCATTTGATTATCAGATCGCTCAAATACAGAGAATAACTGAGGCAACGCTTAATGAAAATGTGAAACATGAATGTTCACCTTCAAAAAACATCTCTATAGCGGCTAATTTGCATATTCAACACTTTTACACACATGCTTATATAAGGAAATTATAGTAATTTTGTGTAATGGTTTCACACATTTATGTTTGGATGTTTGAGGTTCTGCTGTACATACGCTCGAATGAATCATAGTGGTCAGTGAGGAGGCGTATGCATGCAGTGGAACATGTTTCCATGGTTACTAGTGTGTGGAGAGATGAGTATGATCAATATATTGACAGAGGAGTATCAGAAAAAAAAAAGTGAGAGGTTATTGTGTTCTTATATACAGTCTTTGAAGCCATAATTGTTGTCCCCACAGAGCTTATGACTGAATGATGTAATGGCAATAGATTTTTTTTTCTTTCTTTTTTTTTGATCTTCTGTTTGCATTTCCTCTCCAGGCTGTGTGTTGCGGCCCTTTCAGTGAACAGTTTCTGCGGCAGTCGCGAGGCTCTGTACGGTGTGTTTGATGGGGACAGGAATGTGGAAGTGCCCTACCTTCTGCAGTGCACCATGAATGACGTGTTGGCTGAAGAGCTGCATAAGACCAAGAGCGAAGAGGACTACATGACCAACACCTTTCTTGTCATGCAAAGGTAGATGACAGGCTTGACATTGTTTATGCTTTTTCACACAATTTAGTAGAATCAGCCATGCTCTCGTATTTCACAAAGCCTCCCTTGTATGTTGCAAAATTAAATAGTCTCAAAAAAACTGTGCACATTTGATTGATTGATGTTTATTAAATAGTCACTCTCCCTCTTCCTCCCGTTTCCCCTTTCTTTCCGACTTCTCCACCACTGCAGGAAATTGGGAACTGCGGGGCAGAAGCTGGGCGGCTCAGCGGCACTGTGTCACATCAGGCACGACCCCACCGACCCCGGTGGCTGCTTCACCCTGACGGCTGCCAACGTGGGCAAGTGCCAGGCCATTCTGTGCCGCGATGGAAAGCCGTTGCCCCTGTCTCTGCTTCACAACGTAGGACTGGAAGAGGAGTACCGCAGGATCAGGCAGCACAAGGCCATCATCACTGAGGTAGAGATCTTTGAAGGCATCCGTGTGTGTTTTTGTGTGTGTGTGGAGAAATGAGAGTGGAGTGATAATTTTAGATGTGCACTATTTCATGTATACTATTTCTCTTGGTGTTTATGCACACATTCACAGTTTATATTTCTTTTCCACAGGACAATAAGGTGAACGGTGTGACTGATTCTACACGAATCATGGGCTACTCCTTCCTCTACCCATCGGTCATCCCTCGTCCCTATGTGCAGACAGTCACTCTCACCCCCCAGGACGAGTTCTTCATCCTGGGCAGCCGGGGCCTGTGGGACGCCGTGTCCCCGGCTGAGGCTGTGGAGGCTGTCCGAAATGTCCCCGATGGCCTGGCTGCTGCTAAGAAGCTGTGCACGCTGGCACAGGGCTACGGCTGCACCGACAGCCTCAGCGCTGTGGTGGTGCAGCTCAGTGTGAGTGAAGACTGCTGCTCTTGCTGCTGTTCAGAGCCTCCCCAGCCGCCTCCCAGCCCTGGCCTGGGCTCCTACCCCCCCTCGGCCTCCGCCATCAAGGAGCGGCCCCTGGGGGCCCCGGACGGCTCCCTCCCTGTGCCCCCCTCCTCCTGCAGTGAAATCAGCAGTGAGATCAGCACCAGTGAGATGAGCAGCGAGGTGGGCTCCACGGCTTCATCTGATGAGCCACCTCAGAGTTCCCTGGTGCTGCTGCATGAGCAGCCCCACCATCCTCACCTCCACCTGCACCACCAGGCCCACTCACTCTCCCTACTGCACCAGCAGGCTCACATCACCACCCAGCCCTGCCAGTACCTGTACCCAAGTTCAGAGCTGCCCTCTGCCCGCAGCTGCTGCGCCCTTCATCCGGCCTGCCTGACAGGCTCCTTCCAGAGGCAGCTGTCCAGCGCCACCTTCTCCAGTGCTCTGTCTGACAATGGGCTGGACAGCGAGGATGAGGAGCCCATTGCTGGGGTTTTCTCCAATGGGAGCCGCGTGGAGGTAGAGGCAGATATCCACTGCCTCAAGGCTGAGTCCTCATCCTCTGCATCACCCCAAACACCACTACCATCATCCTCTGGCCAGGAGCGCACCCTGTTGCCTCTTCCACCACCGCCTCCCCCTCCATGCACCCCGGAGCCCCTGGAGGAAGGGGTTGACATGAGCCTTGGGGAGGTCGAGAATGGGCTGGAGAGAGACGAGTCATGGCAGGGAGGCGGAGCAGGAGGTGGGGATGGAGGAAAGTTGGTGGGGAAGAGGAGGGGAAATGGGTCGGTGGCGCCCCAGGAAAAGAGTCACAACCTTATCGAGGTGGCCGCTGACGCACCCTCCAAGAAGCCCGGGGGTTACTTCACAGCTCCAGCCCAGCCCGACCCAGATGACCAGTTCATCATTCCTCCAGAGCTGGAGGAGGAGGTGAAGGAGATCATGAAGCAGCATCAGCAGAAACAGCAGAAGCCGCCTGGGACCGATCAGCCTGCAGACTACTATGACACACCCCTCTGAGCAGCACCACCACCACCAACAGCTCCATCTCCCTCCCAGCTGCAGCCTGACCACTACCAATAACTTAACCACTCTGATTTTGCAGTACATGGACACAAACCATTGCGATTCCTCCAGAGGCTGTAAAATGCACATGAAAAAATCTCATCCTACTTTTCTAAACAGTCTACAGCCTTTCATCACTCAGACACTACACAACCTCATCACTGGAGTAACATGCACTGTAATCTGCTCCACCCATTTTTTTCCCAAGCAACTTATATGATAGAACAAGCAAATGAGCCCTTTAATGATACCCTACCCTCTTGAATACCCTTTGGACACACCTCCTAGTGTCCAGGGTAATGCCCTTCTCACAGACTGTGGAACGTTGTTTTTACATTAGACAACCAGCCGAGTATGTAATCAACACTAGTCTCTCTGCAATAGTGTTAGCCTGCCACAACACTTGTTAATATGGATAACGATTCCATGGTTTGTTTGTTTGTTTTATAAGAACTTACCATATCTTTTAATGTGAAAGAAGTGAAGTTGCTGAAAGAACTTTTTAAAACAGAGACACATAATCTTTTTATTATCAGTGAACTATGTTGAATGGTACACCAGTAATACCACGCTTAACTGTTGTAGATAGGGCACTTAAAATACTGTATTTCTTCAGTAAATCATGACTCTTGGCCTGTAAAACGGCATAGAAATTTTTGTAGAAATTTTAAAGACTAACTCCTAGGAGTTGCATACTCTTTATGGTGACTTAGTCACTTTTACTAATCTTCTCTGAGAGAAATGGTGATTTTTTTTCCAATGATTGTAAATAAGAGAAATGTTGTATACTGATGCTTTTAAAGGAACTGTGTACCTGTATGTCGGTGAAGGGTTTTAGTGGTAGGGAGGATGTGTGGTTCACCCAGAGATTGTTTTTATGGAGATATCACCCTCCTTTATCTTACACTGTAGACCCACAAATATCACACACACACAGACACACACACACACACACGTGTGCAATTGCTATGGTTTGCTCCGTTTTGTTTGCTTGTGATGTCCCGTAGTCATCACTGTATCTAACGCACACTAATAGACACAGACTTTCGCATGCACACTTGCACACACACATATATACACATACATATACACACACACACACAGATAATATTAGTCCCACCTCCCTCCTACAGTAACTGTTATCACCGGCATGACTGTGTCAAGTTCAGTAATACAAACAAATATATCCACATGGAAAGCAGACAACACAAATGTTCCTGTCTTTGGTATAATAAATTTTAAATTTGTGAATATAATTCATGCTGTCCTGGACTTGTTTTTCATAGTGAATTGAAAATCCCAAGTGACTCTTTGGCACATAAGCTCTGTGTTTGTATAGTTTAAACTTGCTCTTAATTCATTCATATAAAATCATTTTATAATAATTTATTGTGATTAAGAAAACAATAGCTGTATATTAATTACAACACAAGAGTATTTTGAAATCATACTGATGTTTTTACATTGCATGACCAGAGGGGGGCAATCTTGTTTAATATTATGATCTCCCTTATTCGTTTAACATTTCATACCTTGCAAGTCTGAGACTGCTAGAAAATAACATTTGAGTTATCAACCATTATTCTTTAAACCCAAAGCCTGATAAACAAAATATTTAGCATAAACATTCAATTGAAAATATTGCTTTATTCCATTTACCCACCAACTGTTAGTTGAACCAGAGGTTCAGCGTCTGCCACTCTACAGTTTTTTAGTGGCACTCATGTTTGCCATTGTGATACCAGTGTCATTACTGGGTTTGTTATACTTCTTTTTCACACAGATGACACTGACTGCTGTAACAATCAGCATGGCAGCTAGTACAGAGAGAGAAGACGCAAGTGCTAGGGTGGTTTTGTCCTTGCTGGTGCCCATGAACTGACATCTGTCTCCATGATACCACCAGTCATCACCCACCACACACCTGGGGGTGCAGAGAATGAGAGAGGAGAGAGAAGAGTCAGGCTTGAAATTATTTGAAATTCCCCTCAATAGATACAGAGCATACACAGATGGAGGGGTACAAGGGCATTGGAGAAATTGGAGAAGAAGCTTAACTAATGGGACTGGATGAGAGAAAGTGAGGGAGAGAGGGTTTTACTATGGTGGTCTCTAGATCATGGTCATTATTCACTACTGAACTGATTTACTGACCATTTGTGAGCTTGGAATTATAAGTTTCTATCTAGATGGTATACAGTGCTAAGATTCTGAGCATCAAAGATTTGGCATACCAGCTGCCAAAACTGTTATGTACTTTCTATTTTTTTATATTTAACCCCACAATAACACCACACAAGTGCAAAGTAACATTCAAAGATCACAAATATGTGGATAATTCAATTTTGGTTAAAAAACAAAAAGTCAAGATACAACTGATATAATTCCAAGCTCACAAATTGTTACATTCAGTAGTTTGCGACTCAAAAAGTAGTCACCTGCAAGCAGCCTTTTCTTTGTCCAACACACAGACTCCATCATTCTGACACTCCACATTGGTGCAGGCATCAGGGGTTACAGTGGTGATAGGAAACATGGTTGTGGCTGTGGAGGGTAATGTGCCTGTGGAGGGCAACACGGTTGTGGAGGGCAAAGGTTGAGTGACAGTGAGATGAGACACATCTGAAAAGGAACAGAAAAAAAGAGCGAACAGTGAATGAGATTCGAGTGGAGGAGCACTTATTAGCAGGATAATTGGATCGCATGATTGATTGTGTTTGCCCTATAAGTGGGTGTGTGAATCAGGGATGTAATCATGTATCATTGGAATACATGATCACAAAATAATTTGCTATTTGAATGCGTGGGATGACCTCAGTATATAGCCCACTAACATGTTATTGATATGTATGGCAGGATGGCTGTGTCTTCTTTACACTGTCTCCATAATGTCTTTTGAACAAAGTGTATAAGTCAAAATGATTACATTAATGGTTTGCTTTTACGCCTGGCTCCTTATTGTTACTTTTCTTCCCTTATGCAGTATCTTTGGAAACACTGAAAAGTGTATTGAAATCCATTTCTTTTACCCTCCATGGTGAGGAGAAAGATGGCGTCTCCTCCCTTGATGAAATCCCTGCTCTTGGCTCTGAGGTGGGTGAGGTACACTGGTGTGCCTAATCCTGGCCCTCGGAAATACTTGGTGCCATCGGTATCTGTGACCTCAGAGCCCACCTTGCGAGGGTCATCCCAGTAAAAGCGGTCAGAGTCTAAGTGTTAAACAAGGACACATTACAGTATTTTCATGAATATTCTGAACATTCTAATGATGTTTGTGAACAGTTGCACCATTATCTGACCTAATGTCCTGTTGGGGTCAGTGGTGACACTGCGCTGGTTGGACATGCGCTTTTGGATGTGTGGGTTCTGGTCCATCAGCATCATGGTCATCTGTTTCCAGGGACATGGCCATTTCTGACCTGTGTCTCCAGCACGGGCCACCAGATGGGCGTAGGCTGACAACTCACCAGTGTAGCCTGCCTTACCGCTGGGGTACAGACCCATTTGGAAGGTGTAACCCTCCTTGGAGGTGAAGGGGGGGCTGTAGATAGCCCTGTCTGATGGAGTATTGTCCATAACGTGACTGAAGTTCTTCACTCTCCATACAAACTCTGGGCAGGTGGTCTCAGAGAGGTTGATGTCATCCAGGGACAGCCCCCCCGCCGAGGGCCCGGAGCCCTTCTTGGTCCCCTGAAACACAACACGGAACTTGGTCGTGACGTTCAGACTCACGTGGTGCAGTTGCCAAAGCTCCTGAGGGGCTCCTGTAACATGAGATGAAAATATTGCATTTCTTGAACAGCGAGTGTGAGATGTTCAGATTTCCCCAACAAAACAGTACCACAAATTTTGATCAGCCCTAGGATTGAATAATAGTCACCATCTATGGTCTTTATGTGGTGCAGGGTTCCGTTGGGGTTAGCTTTGTCATACTGTCGGACCCAGATGCTCAGTGTGTCATCAGGGCTGCCACTATTGTAGTAGAAGAACTGCAGGCACTGGTAACCTCGCTTGGGGTAGAGCAGCCTGCTCTCAAGCATAGCCGTGTCCCCGACGTTGCCTGTGCCAGTGCTGAAGTGCATGAAGTACCCTGAGCCTGCAGATCCAAATATCACTCCATTAATTTCAACACATGAGCGTTTCTTCCAAGTTAATGACACCCACTGGAACGCACTTTGTACAGTTGATGATAAGAGGGGAGTTGATATAGGCCAGTGATAATGGCACAGCTGTGTAGTTGTGCCAAGGATTATGTATGTGTGCACGTTGCTGTTGTGAGGGGATTCTCACCAGAGCATTTGCCCATGTTGGAATAGTCAGTGCTGGGCCCTCCAGCAGCTTGGGTTACCCTGGTCCAATCAGCCTGGTCCCCTGGGCCCTGGATCATACCACAGATGTTCTCACGCTCAAAGTCACATGAATCCAGGAATGTGGAGGCTTTGGCTAGAAGAAGGTGCATAAACACATACACATATTTCAGCACTGCTAAACAGCTGGTGTAAAAGAACTTTGACTTGCTGTAAACTCATTAAATACACATGAAGCAAGCAGTTAGGACATTAACTATTTAATCAACAACTGCATTGCATTGACTTTACCAACTAGAAAATACGTACAAGGGCTACTAAAACCTGGAATGAAACAAACCAACAGTGTGGAATGTGGAAAAAAAAATCTTTGCAACACTTTATATTGAATATAAGGTTAAGGTTGACAACTTGCACAGATCCAATATGTCTATCACAGACAATTTGATTGAGCTTCATCCCACTTTTTAAAACTTGGGTGTTGGGGCCAGTCTCTTACTGCAGTTGTAGAGGCGGCTGAGCTTGAGCAGGTCACTGTCACTGAATTCCATACGCTGGCCGATGACATCACTGAAAGCAGGGATCTTGGTGACGATGGTGGGTTCAGTGCCGTTGCGGAAGGCGTTCTTACTGTAGTGCATCATGGAACCGTAGTCATAGGGTACACCCAACGAGCTGGAGGTTGTGTCATTGTAGGTGTTAAAGTTGTGTTCTCTACCTGTGGACCAGAAATAAACACAGGCATTAGCTTTCTTTCATTAACAATCAGAACTGCTCCTTCCATAATGTGGGAGAGGATTTCAAAGATGTCTATTAGGATCGCTTATGAAGAGGGTGCACAAGGTTATGTATCTACAGCAGATGGGTGTTCAAACAACTCAGGAAAGCTTGCTGACATGCCAAAGTACTCTGTACTTTAATCATTTCAGATAAAAGGAATTAATGGCTTGATTTATTAATGATTTGATGGGCATAGTTCAATATTGTTATGATACAATGATACAATATTGTTATAAAACAATGCATGCGCAGGCTTATCTTAATGTCATAAAAGCAATTGAGAGACAAGAAGAAATGGACTGTGGCATATGAACAATGTTAGGGCTGTTCAGTATAAGTGCTTTCCTTCAGGTCATACATGACAAGCTTCTTGAACATGGTTGTGGGAGAAGAATGTGGTAATTTATCTACTTTAGAGTGTTTGTTTTGTGAAGAATTAGTAAAAATGTATGGTATGAAAGCCACATTATGCACATGCATGTCCAAAGTGACATGATGGGAATCAGTATGCTAAAAACATACAAATAGAAGCCACAGTGAAATAGGAAAGTGGTAAAGGGAGAAGCTATGCGGAGAATCATGTAGGGGTAGTGAATAAATTCATTATAGTTTAGTTGGCAGACTAGGAATGAGAGGTTCAATACCCTCTGAGATCCGGTCCCACATGATGGTGACATAATCATCGCGATCTGACCTGGACTGCTCGTGCCAGAAACCCAGAGCATGAAGGAACTCATGCTCAATGGTTGCAATGCGGTCACAGTTGCTCCCTATGGACAACCTCTGCTTCCCAACTCGCCGGTTACCCACAGAGGAGAAACAGCTTTGGATGAAATAAGGCTTTTATGAACATCACATAGAATCCACCATCTCATTTCTCAAGGACTTTTGTTTTAACGGTAATATTATATAATGTAGTAATTCCCTTTGAAAGCACATCTTGTCGTCTAAATCAGAGCATAACAGCATGAAAAAAATCTTTTGCCTTACCCGCCCCCTTTAAAGATGGAAATGTAGTTTGACTCTCCAGTCCAAGGCTTGAAGTCAATACAGGTCTTGAGTCGGTACTGTTCAAAGGCCTTCAGAATCACACCTTTTGCATTGATCTCTGCAGAGACGATAAAACATATTCTTTTAAAGATTAAAAATAGCCTTCAAAAACCCAATGGACCATTTTATGGTTGACCATAACACTGTGTACATTAACAGAAGACCTGTGTTTAATTATTTAAGCTTGTTCAAGGTCCAAATTTGGTTTTGTCCACTCCCACAAGGCTCACTTAAATGACTTTCTGCCTTGGGTATGAGTGGACAAATATCAAAAGGGAATACCCATTAACAATGTATATTATTTTACATGTATGTTGCTCCAACGGTCTTTAAGTCCAATGTCCAATGTTTCTGAATATGGACTCTTTCAAGCCAGAAACCAGAGAACTAAGACTGGAATCTGTGACTGTGGATTTTGTGGATCCACAGAAATGTGATTCATTCGTTCTGTTTTCTTGGCATTGGGAGAGAGTTGTTCATGTTGGCAAATATTAAGTAGACTGTCCTAGACCCGTCGTTCTCAAACTGCAGGCTGTGAGGTGATTGTGGGGGTGCTGTGAGATGACTAATGCAATATGAAAACCTAGGTTTCAAAATTACAAGATCATCAGTATGTTTTCAGTGATGAATGTCCTCCTTCTTGAGAGTTAACAAATATCTGCATCATCTCTGCTTCTTCCAATAATTAATCAAGGACAATAACCTGACAAGTAAAAATAAAAATCTACAAATCTATAAAGAAATCTTTGCTGACAAATTTCACAATTTTGTTTGTTGACACCCTCACCAGGGGGTTGCATGTAGGCATTTCTTCTTTTTAGGAGGGTTGTGAGATGAAAAGGTTGAGAACTACTGTCTAGAGCACAGGACTAATGTATGTGAATATACAATATAAATTGAATGGTATTTCTTTAAAACTGTACATGCATGCAGAAACATTCTCTCAGTTCAGGTGAATCTAAATTGTTCTTGGAAGGTTACTGATACTATTTCTCAAATGTTTTAATAGAGCACTCTTACCCAAGTCATCTTCCATGTAGTATGGAATCGTCTTTGGCCACCTGTATTCATCACCTATTATGGAATTTCGAACTTGTCTCTGCAGCGGTCATTAAAGGCAATCAAAAGGGTAGTAAGAATATTATCAGCCAAGGTTAAGCTATTTTATCACATGCTATTATGCAAGTGAACATTAAAACCTGTTAACATACCTCATCAAGCACAATATCTCCTTCTACAAGATTCAACCCTGCTTCTATGGAGACCAAGAACAAAGAAATCCAGTTTAAGATTGTTACTGAATAATAATTTGCATACATAAAGGAGAAACTTTTTTTTTTTTTTTTTTTTGCAAACCTTCATTGATGTCAAAAATGTCAAGGTCCCGCCCACCATCCACATCATATTCTGTGGAGTAGATTTGAAAATAAACATTCATAAAATCTCATGTTAAATGTTTCATCAAACATCAAGGAAAATGATGAAAGTGAAGACAAATAAAGGAGAGTAATAAATGGCTATTAGTTTTTCATGTATTCTGTATCTCGGTTACAAAAACACTTACCTAATACTTTTGATGTAGGCTAAGCAAGAGAAATAAAACGTAAATGTTATTGACTTGCAACAGTTAGTCCACTCAAATAGGTACATACATGCTGTATTAAAAATACATATTTTTCTAGTTAGCACAAATTATACTACAGTATGTCCACAAAATAATCCAATTTCTTACCAAGCAGAGGATAGTGTCACATAAGAGGCATACAATGTGAAAGATAAGTACATTTGTAGGTTTTTGTTGCCCCATGGTTGTGTCCTAAAATGTCCCTCTGCACGGGACACTTGAAGTCACTCGTACTGTGCACTGAGGGAGACTTGGAAAAGATGAAATTAGAGGGGAAAGAATAAAGTACACGTGATCACCAGGCAATAATTGACAGAGCTGTAAAGGGTCTGAGCTATAAAGCAACTTATATATACTCTTGCTATCTTACAACAAATCTTTACACATGTAGGCTATGCAGAGTAGCTGCAGATGAGAACCCAACAGCAAGCCAGGGGGCAACCATTTACTCTACCTACCTGACTGGCATGTAAAGACATGCATATTTGAAGGTTTTAACCCATCATCCCTTTCTGTATTTCCAAGACCCATATGGTATACTTAGACATCTCAACATGTACATGACTTTTAAACACACAACTCTTTCCTACAGCTGCTACCCAGTTCATAAATGTTTTAAAAGTTTTAATAAACAGAGATTAATACATGGGATATCTGATTTAGCAGGAGTTTGTAATATGTCCTTCAATGTTCTGTTAATTATTTCATAAACAAAAGAGAAACAAATCTGTGTGTATACTATCAATGAAAAGATTTCAGATAAGAAATTGGATAATAGCGGGATGGTATTTTTATTGTAGCTGTTAATGAGATACAGTGTCTATATCCTTGGTAATCTCGAACTAGGTGCCCTATTCACTGTAGTCCAGAAAGCCACAATAGAACAAAAAGGCAGATGGACAAACCAACATGGCGCAACAGGACACTGGTGTTTGGGCCATGACAAGGTTATTGGTGGTATTGTCTACATACAACATGCATTCACATACTGCAGCCTGCATATTCAAGGCTATTAATTTGAAAGTGAATTCATTTGTCAAGCAAGTCTTTGTGTTTTCTCTCAGGGTTATAAACATCCCTTCCCGGCTGATCCTACTCCTGGATACAACAGGTCTGCAGCTAGATTTTCCAGAGCTAAAAGATCACAGAAGACGAGTCAAGGTATCTCTTTACTGTTGGATTTTTCTGTCCTTAGTTTGTGTCTGCATGATCTTTGACCCGTGCCATGTTTGTAATGTCCTGCAGGTGGCAGTAGGGACAGAAGTAGATCCCTGATCCTGAATGTTATGTCCACTCTTGAGCTAAAAATGAAAAAACAAACAAACAAACAAACAAACAAACAAACAAAAAATCAGAAAATCCTTACTTTTCCAACCATTTCCAGCCAGGGAAGTTTACTAAGAAACTCCAGCTATTATTCAAGGACCCTTTAATGGCAGATTATCTCTATTCTCTCCTTAATTAATTCAAACTCCCAGTGGTTATCAGGAGGGAAGAGAAAACAATGTTACTTGCTGCCCAATGTATTTCATTGTGTTGTAATCTCAGGGATGATAATAACTGTCTAAATTGTCTAGAATGCATTGCATATGAATCTATGAATTGTCTATTACATTGTATAACATATTTATCATGAAGAGATGAAAAAGTAGTTCCTATAATTACTGAATTTGCCTATCTTTATCTATTGTACTGTATTCATCTGTATTGTACCTCATTTTACCCTGTACTATTGTGCTTTGCAACACTACTTGATTCATGCCAGTAAGACTTTCTCTGAATCTGATAGTTGAGGGAAGTGAATGCACCTCTTAATTTTTTCCCTACATTTTTGTCAGTGTGGAGATTCATTCTGGTGACTATCACCCTTCAGGCTTCCCCTTTATGCTACCTCATTTGTAAAATTCATCTACACTTAAGAATGGCAATGAAATTAAATGAAATAAAGTTCACACTCACATTCCAATACCAGTAATATCAGTAATATCAGTAATAGATACTGGCAACACATTCCTAAAAGACGCATGACCCCAGTATTGAATAGACCAAATGGAATTGCTTATAGGAGTTAATTGTTAGATATTCCTGTTTTCTTCCTCATAACCTTAGAGAAGTTTAAGGGTGATGATCCATCACTGGAATCTTAATGTGGTGGATTTAGGCCACATTCATTGCAAATTAAGTCTTGTTGATACTTCTGTGTTTGTTGAGCATGCTTGGCCTTTTAATTAATCATTAAGGAGTTGATTCTGATACTGTATAAGCTTTTGTCTATGAAGCTGCAGTCCATTGTATCCTTGATTATAAGTGGAACTAGGACAAAGTAGAAGAAAACAATCAAACAAAGCTGTCACCTTAATGCAATCTCTGAGTGGTTTGGTGTTGTCATCTTTTAGGCTTTGGTGATTAGTTATTGATATTTCTTGGTCTCTGCTTTATATTACTTAAGAGATGGGTTCTTAGAATAGATGGAGCTAATGGAGCTGAACTGATGCAGTTCAGGCTCTGGCCATGGTCTGTGTGACTGACCACAAGCAGTCCTGAGACATGATACCAGTCTGTGGAACACTACTGTAGATTTTGTGTAAAATAGAGACCAAATACAAAATGCTAATGGGATAGAACCCTAAAGGACATGTGTCACCGCACTAAAAGTGGTGATTATTTTCTCTGGCAGATTCAGGAAATGCCACTAGTCAGAATTATCACTTAAACACACCTATTACATTGTGTTGAATATTGCACATGCTAGTGTAAACCCTTTTGTATTATAAAGTTATTTGTGACAATAGTGTTCCTGCTGTTATTTATCTTAATGGAAGATGGAACAAATGAGATTTTATAACCTTTTAGTTTACATTTTGGCACTCTTAACCGTCGGCCAGAAGGTAAAAGCTTGTATTCAGAGTGGAGGATGTGAAATGGGTCATTCAATATTTTCTGTGCCTCTCTAAACTCAGACTTCTCATATATGGATTAAAGAGAATGGCGTTCTTTCCTCCCTATAACCTTCATAGCAGTCTGTACAAGACAAGTTTGCTTAGATTTTAACTGTACAGAAAGGTCACCATACCATGCGTGCGTGTGTGTGTGTGTGTGTGTGTTGAACCGAATTAGTTAAAAAGAAAAGTCCTCCTCCAAATGTGTCCTCCAAATGCCTGAGGATAAGATGCGTGATACTATTAACTGTATCATCAGTGCTCTTCCTTGTCTATATGCAAATGGTCTAACACTGAATTGACCTCAGTTTTAAGTAAGGACACAATGTATTTTTCAACACATTTCATAACAATTGAGGTTAAAGCTGCCGGCCTGTAACCATTATCATCAACTGGGCAAGGCTTCTTCGGGACTTTTTCCAGAGTGCAGGGACAGTGTGTGAGTCCAGTGAGTGCTGAAAAACAGGACACCAAGCTGGAGTCAGCTCCTCTCCACAGGTTTTCAGCAGAAGGGCAGAAACACCATTAGGACCAGTAGACTTTTTAGTGCTTAACAGTGACTGAACCTTATGTCTGTCCACCACAAGCCTCATGTCAGAGTCACTTGAAAGAGTCTAAAACAGTGTTGCACTGTACAGTGAAATCTTGGGTTTGGAAGCTGAGGTAGAAATCATTCAGTTCATTAGCTTTCTGTAGATCCATCTGTAGGAGTAATGTACCTTTTGCTTGGTTCCATGTTAGTAATGGCTTTCATGGAATCCCCCAGTTTTTTAGTGTTCATTGTGGTGAAATGTTGCTCGATAATGTCCTTTTGTCACCTCCTGGCCTCCTTTAACAGCTGATAAAGTTCCTTTTGTATTGTTTTTAGCTGATCTCTGTCATGATTTCTGAATGCTGCTTTTTTCCTATTAATGTAGTTCTTTACCTCTTTAGTAATGTGTGGTTTATTGTTCAGGTACACAGTCATGTCCTTTTTGGTAAGTATGTTGTCCATACAGAAATTTATGTAACCACTTATTGTCTCAGTGGCCTCATCAACGTCCATTTTATGAAAAATCTCCCAGTCAGTGCACAGGAAGCAACCTTTCAGTGTTTCTATGCCATCCTCTGACCAAACAGTCACTTTTTTTTAACCTGTGGCTTGCTTCGTTTAAGCAGTTTGTACATTGGGATTAAGTGAATGGTGTTGTGGTCAGTGGATAAAACAGGGGCCTGTATTTTACAATATTTAATCTGTGACATTTTGCACAGCATTTGATGAAGGATATTTTTATATATGATTGTTTTGATGGTTCACACTAATACCTATTGACTTTTACAGTATAAACTTTTCTTATACTGAAAACATATGTCTGAAGTTCTTGGCCCTGATGGGTGACATCTGTAGCCCTGATACAGGACCCTTTGGTCGTATTGGTTGCTGTCTCTCCCAAAGGGTCCCGTCCTGCTCCATGAAGAATTCTCCCTACTAAAGTTGGAGAGCTCTATAATGAAAACAATTATTTCATTTACCCAACCTGATGTAATCCTTCACTTGTCTACTTCTAGGGTTAGTGTAACCATCTTCTATGCACAAATAACCTTTAAAACGTAGTAGTGGCCTATGCCCAATATTTCCATTCTGAATCATCATTTCAATTCTTGAATCAACCAGACGCCGTGACCTCCCCGCTGCCCCTACTGCGCTTCCGAGAAATACACTCGCTGCTGCCATCGGCTGCCTCCAGCTCGACTTTTGCACACCTGATAGGGCCACACCTGTTGTCATGACACCCCAACTGACTCAGGTGTGCCAAAGTCGAGCTGGAGGTCAGCTGCGAGTGCATGTACCAGAGACATGAGCATTCATAACATCAGAGTCACTGGAATTAGGCAGAGTGAAGCTGAGGTAAATTCCACAAAAAATAAATTTATTTCCACAACAAGACATTTTTTTTCCAGCTTGCACATTCCTTTTTATCTTCATCAAGTGGTGGTTTCTGTATAAATTATACAAACAGAAAGATTCCATATGACAGTAATAGAAACAATTCAATGTATTAAATTCCATTAATCAGTTTGCTCGATTATGTAACAATATATCAATCAAGCACTGTACTTGACCATGGACCAAACTTTTCAAGCACGAAATATTATCAAAATCAACAATTCCTATAAATTAATAAGGCATAGAATAATAAATCAATCTAAAAATGAATGAATAGACTGAATACTCACTTTAGACACACATAAAAGAAGAGCAAAGGGAGCTGGACAGGTAGACGGAGCAAACAGAACAGTGGCTGCTGCTCCTAATGATGGGAGCTCAGGGACTTGGCTGATTGAACACACCTGTGGCTGGTTGACCTCAGACAACAGAGAGCAACTCCCACAGCAACAACAGTGGTCATGGGGTGAACACATGAAGGACTTTCAACAAGGTCAAATGAAAGCCCTCCTCCCCCCCAGCCATTTAAAGTGTCCTCCGTGTTATTCTTGAAACTGGAAGAAAAGCCACCTGTGAAGTCTGCGAGTGAGGATATCATGGATTTCTGAACCAAGTGAATCGTAAAATGGTTTTGTTCATCAACAGTGTAGCGATGGCTGGATATTGCAGGTGTGGATCATGGCGACTTTCCAGTATGATACTGAAGCAGACAGATATCTTCTAGTGCAACCACTCTTTTGATTGCAATTCAGTTTTAAGAATTTGGAATCTAGTATTAATTCATCTCGTTTTCCATGAGTTGTTTTAAAATACATTCTTCGATTTGCCTTTATCTCTAAGCTTTTAAGATGTATAAGGAATTTAACTTGATGTTGCATCTTGTCTCCATAGTGACATTACAGATACTACTGACTTCCCAAATGATGCACAAAATCGATGGGACCTCACAGAAATTGCAAATGAAAACAACAGATAAAGGTACAGATACAGATGAAATACATATGGACAAACACATTTTTCCATGGGGAGACAATAAAGTAGATCTTAACCTTAACTTTAATAAAACCCAAACCTATAATTATTCTCTGTGATTTAATTAAATAACTTTTACAGGTAGTTTAATTAGAATTTTCTTAAAATCTGTCAGATTCAAGTATTTATTATGTGATGCTGATATCATCCGTTCCAAGCAGCTTGTGTTTGGCTGGAATGAAAAAGGTGCGTTTGTGTTTGGCATTCCTTGCATACAAATTCACTTTCATTTCTGCTGTAAGAGGTGTGGAAATCATCAAATGTTTTAGCATGCCAATCCTCTGTCACAGTTAATTAAGCTGGCACGTGTGCACAGGTAAGACTCGAATTCCCTAATGTAGCCTACTTTTCTAAATTGAAGATGCATTACTCACCATACACTAGATGAGACATGCCATGAATGTGAGATCATTTCCATGAGAAAAATCAAATGCAAAGCCATTATTTCCACTGTTGCCCAAAATGTAACTCCACATTACACATATACCACATACAACCAGGTCACATTAACTGTATTATATTATATTTCATATATTGTATGTATAATATTACCGCTTACAATTCTTGTTACAGACCCCCCCCCCCCCCCCCACAAAAAAAACTCCTCATGCACACATCCAATCCCTGCAGTCTTACTTATTCCCAGCCCAATAGTGTCATATTCATTTGCAGTTTAAAAAAAACCATATGATCTGCACATCTATATTCCCAGGATTGACAGTGAATACATGTTTAGTAATACCAGCTCTTCTCTCACAGATGGTCAATCCTGCTGTGAGTGGTCTCAGCCCAGCAAGGCTTCATTCCTTCCATCACTGCATTGATCACATGTTCACTCTTTCATTGATGTCATGATCAGAGGATACATGTATCTCTAGACCATGTTTCTTTGACATTCATGTGTTTTTTTCCCCATATTTACATTTATATTAAAATCTTTGTGGTGTGACATCAAACATTTCCTGGGAAATTTGTTATCTAGCTGTTTATCCTGAATATTCTGGCCTATAGGTTTGAATGTGGAATTGGTCATTAAACTGCTTATGGGAATCATTAATGGGATTTGTGTCTAGTTTCACACATGTTGACTCTTTGACAACTCTTCAGCCATAAATACAGTTGAATAGATAAAGCACAGTCAGCAAAAACAGCTTTGATAGCAAGTACAAATACATAATATTTTGCTGTGGCAAAAAAGCACTTTAGAAAACAACTAGAACGTCCTCAGGCCATAACTTCGAAGTGGGAGAATTGAAATATGGTCCGGTATTGATATTCGTGCCTTTTTTCGGCTAGCACCTTTAATACACCTGGAGAGTTGTGCCCACAGGGGCGCTAAGGTAAAGAGGCATGAGGTCCATGCAAAGGAAGGTATGGCCAAAGCAAAGTACTTCATTAAGTGCTTCAGTAGTCATGTGACAGATGCTCTAGAAATGGATTATGGCTGTCAAATTTATCAGAAAAAAGCACACCTCTGATTTATTCTTTCTGTGTTTCTACAATGGGAGTATGGATTTTGCTGCACTGAAGAAGTTTCCTATTTTAAATTAATGTTCATCCACTATACATGGTTTTAACCATTAAAATTGATTGATTTGAAAATTGATAGACAATAAAAATACTAACAACAGGCTGATATACTTTTTAGCGCATATATTCATTGTTCTATCAAGCACCAACAAAACTGTTCCCAGTGAAGTCTTGTGAATAGAAGGCCTGTTGGTGTAGCCATCTTTGTCGAGTTCAAACCCCTCAGTGTCCTCAATAATTTAACCAATCTTCGGACAGGCTCCTCCAAAACCTGCCAATAGCAACAAGCCTCCACATCAATCACCAAGCAATCACCACCCAATTACATGATCAATATAGAGCAACACAGCTGTCTGCAATCCACAGCCAGTCACCTTCATTTTGAGCAGATGGGAAAGGATGACTCCAGTGAAAAAGGTAAAAATATTTGAAATCTATCTTTAGAATCGTTTTTTTTCTAACCATTCATTGGGGGGGGGGGGGGGGGGGCACACATATAAATTGCCTGCATGTACCTACAGATTTATGTGTGTATCTTCCAAACACTAGTGTTCATTATTATTATTATTTCTTATTCTGAATGAATTACTTTCATACAACACTGTTCCCCTCTGTTCTCAGGGCCAATTGAGAATGAGAGTTTGCTGTTGTGTGTCTTTCCTCTATTAAATAAAGATGATTGGTTTATGCTTTATCAAGGATGGCTACACATAGCAAATGAATACTGTTTAGTGTCAAGAAGCCTTGTAATCTTTCCAAGGTTCAATCACAAAGGAATAATATACATGTCTTGAAGTCAGAGCAAATGATTATCTAAGCGGCTGGAAATTAAAAAATTACCTTAACCACAATACAACATAAAGCTTTTGAAAAAAAAAAAATAGCATTTTCATGATATCTGGCTCTTGAATTAATTACATACTCCTGAATGGCAATTCTCTCAAAGGCCCTCACTAACACTCATGGAGTTGACTGCGATTGAAAATCAATGGTGCTAGGCATACAAATGAAAGCAGGTCCTAAGCAGCATTGAAAAAACATATTGATTTTCTTTGGTGAATTGCTTACTGTAGGCAGCAAGTGTTAAACAATGAAATCTGAGATTTAAAAACACACTATGCAAACTTCTTCAAGCCAAATTGCCATTGATATTGTTAGTAATATAAAAGCACTGTTTTTTGCCGCCAGCTGAGCTCAGAAGATAAATGTGGTTTTTTTTTTATGCAAACAAATCCCGGAAATAACCATGATAAACCACACCATGACACTATGACACACTGAGCATGTGACAATGGGAAAAAAATAAGCCGTATAAACATATTTCCAGTACCTCCTCCTTTGAACAGACAGACATTCATGCATTTCTTAGTTCAACAAGAGTGATCTGAGCCATCGTTTGAAGTAATCTTAGGAAGAGATCTAAAGATGGTATGATGCACATCATGGCCATGACCTTCAGTGCATTAAACATTTATGGTAGAAGCTGTGAAAATGTACTAGAATGAGTGCAGACACAGAATGATTATTATAATTACTGCTACACACTGGAAAAAAAAAAATTAAATAAGAGTAAAGACACAAAACCTTCTGTGGCTAAGTTTATACAAAGGCAGCATCTTGATGCATATCAGCAACAAATTTGGCAAAATACCAGCCTGTAAAGTAGTTGGTACACAGAACACAAGAATGGTTCTTTAATGGTTCTTCACGAGGCTCAAAGGTTCCAGGAAGAACTTTCACCATCTAAAGAACCATTGACTTGAGTGAATGGGTCTTTCGGAGCCCACTAAGGTTCTTTAGACTATAAACTGGTTCTTCAAGATGGGCAGTAGCCCACTTAGCAGACTGAGCAGACTACCACATTACAGCATATTTACAGATACAGCCCACATAAACAAGAAAAGCATTTATGGGGCTTGGACCAAAAATAACAAAATAAATAAATAAATAAATATTAGACTAGTGGCTCTTGTCGAAATGGGAATCTTACAAGAACTTATCATAACAATGACAATATAAGAATGTGCTGCTGTGGAATTCCTTTCCTTTATTACAAAGGGAGAAAAGCTTTCCTCTCCTGATCTCTTGTTTAGAGCAAACACATTCTTTCAGTTGATTTTTGAAACACTGTCTTTTCTAAATGTAGTTATATTTGTCATTGTTCCATATGCTGTGATTTTAATTTCTAATGTTCCTTATTAAAAATGATCTTTGATCATTCTCAGCTCATTTGCCTATACTGTTCGACATTATGCATTTTCCTTACAAACTCCCTGTAATTATATTTGCACTGATGCCAATGTCTTTCCAAAGATTGCCTCATGGTGATGCAACATCTTCCTCTACTTCTGTTCAATTTGTTTTTTAGTGGGGTCGCTGATTGTCTCTTTGATGCTTCCACACTCTTTGGAGAAAATCAAAAAAAGACACAAAGATGGCCAGAGTGATGCCAACAGCTCATGTAATCTAGTTTACAAATTATAAATAATTAAATGCATAAACACGCACAAAGCTGTACAAAGTAATATACACTGGGTCGATCTGGGGATTATATGGGGAATATAATATTCATCTTCACTTTAGCACGTTTTGAGCTTCAAAGCCATTGAGGACTTAGTTTGCCCAGCTAATGAGAGAATGAGATTTTCTTGGGGAGACAAAGAGGGCCTCCTTCTACAAAAGACAGATTGTACTTAAAACACTCCATCATTTGAGCGAGGAACCACTGAACGGAGAGACATTAACGGCTCCCGATCCATTCAATCCCCCTGTATATCAGCAGCATTCCTCAAAAAGCCCTGGTTATTTCAGCAGATCTGCCCATGGCTGTTTTGGTCAGCGCATGGCAGTGTGAGGGAGAGCGTTTTACAGTAAATGCATGGGTTTTATCATGAAAAATGGCTCTGGGGAAAAGAAAAAACAGGAAGACAAAATTGCTGAAATACACACAAGGAGAACTCTGCAGGGTGCCACACTCTTGATGTAATGTTCGTATGGTTCTTAATTTGAATTGTTACATAATTTGGAACATGGTAACATGCATAACATTGCTGTAACTATTATATGAAATAGAGATATCAGTGATAGAGACACTGATGCTGGCCTTATTCCTACTTTCACATATCAAAGGGGCTGCTGTTGGATTTCATTTTCCCACAGGCCAGACAATGACAACTAGGATGGATCATTCTATACTTGTTCACTGGCTGCATCCCAGAATATACTGGCCCAGTTGTGATGAAACTTGAAGATCCTGAATGGACATAATAACACCTTTAATTGCATCCACCATGACCAACAGGTGACAACATTACGTTCACTTTCTATATAAGGAAGTACATGTATAGCAGGAGGAATGACCACAGTTCACCAAAGCCAAATGTTTTTCAGGCACCAACCTGCTTCACATACACACAGTTTTACACATGCACTCCCATTTTGCTGCCCAGTACGACAGCCCTATACTCTTGGCTATAGTGAGTATCTGGGGGTTCAGTGCCTTGCTCAAGGGTACTTTGACGGTAGTTGTTGTGTTTCTTATACACTCCCCCTTCACAGATTTAGCAATCTCTGAGTGTCTAGTTTCTGTTTACAATTCAGAAATAATTTTCAGTTTTAGTTCAAGACGGATACAGTTTTGACCCACAACATCACTGTCAAAAGTGAGACAGTTGGCTGTTTCATGCTTCTACCTGCTGACCCTGCAGTCTGACCTCTCAGATGAAATACATACATATATTAATTGTCCCAGGAGGATATGCAATGGTACAAATACTTACTCTAAATTCCTAAAGAAAATGTACTATGCGCCCAGAATTTGATAAATAAGACCCCCCGAGGAGTCATTGTAGCGCATTGTTACCAGTAAAAACTTTCAATTTGAGTAAAAAGTATAATTAATATTCTGCCCCATTCTCTGTAGCTATGACTAATCTACAAGCAGCTGCTGTTTTTCCTTGTGTGGTAAAGTTTGTGTTAAATTGGTTATTCTGTATTCCTAGCAGACCACTTTGATGTCCATGCTGTGTTTTATCTTATCGTGAACATTCATTTCATTCTACCCTCTGTGGCCATCACAATTAATTCTTTGACAACACCATTACACCTTGGATGCAGCCTTCATCTTTAGCATTGGCACCATCTGTCAAAGCCTCTATCTGTGTATTAGTGTGTGTGTGAATGTGTATTCACACATGTAAGGAGGAAGGAGAGCAAGTGGCATGCAAGGTAATATTTTCACAGTGTGTGCAATTCTTTTGAAGATAATTTATCTCAGCTTTCAAGGTATGACAAACGTTTCCCTTTTGCATTTTCTGAGACAAATTCTAAATTAATTCTCAAGTGCTACCATATGTGCCTTTGACTTACTCCAATTGATTTCATTTATCATTATATGGAAGACATGCAGTACCTGGTTGTAATTAAAAGTAGCATAGCCATTTTAGAAACAATGGATAACTCATAACATTAAAAATTATGTTTTGGGGGACTGAAACTGACAGCCATACCATAAAGAAAAAAAAAAGTAATTATTTTAACAGTACCACAACAAGGTTTTGGCTCCATACTACCACTATTTTTTATGTGAAATTAATTTCAGAGGGCATTTACAATTAGGTTTATTACATTTTCAAAAATCCATTAATTTTTACACAAAATTTCTGTTTATCTACAGTTTATGCATAACAACTATGGTCTTGATTTGAACTTCATTCTTCTGGAATATCTCCGCTCAACACTTCTGCATCTTTCTTTGCAGGTGCTGGTACAGTTTGCCAGCCATGGTTCAGCATTGTGACAAATGTTCTGTGTGAGAATGAATTTTTCAAACTCGATAAATACTCTATTAACTTCACTATATTCAAGTACATTTAAAAAAATAATAATAATTCAAAGCAAATAATATGGGACGGTTATAAAGTAGTTGGACAGATTTTATTCAATAAAGTTCTCATTCCAATGTAGTCAAAAATTATTTATGTTTTAATTGAAAATGGTGGCATTTGTACAAAAAATACTGTTCATACACTTTTGGAAGCAAACCCTCTTGGAAGCAAACATTGGTAATAACAGCAAATTTTCAAAGTCAGCAATTACAATTTTCTATAACCTACTGTCATTTTCCAAAACTGGGATTCCAGGTAAGCTAAAAAAGGCCTATGGATTTCCAGCTGGTTACATTGTCAAAATATCATCACTTTGAGGTTACATGCTCCAACATCATGAGCAATGCAAAGCCATCAGACATAATTTGTTAAATAAAATAGCAGAGTAACTCAAGTAAAAACACACTTTTAGGTACTTGTGCATTTCAATTTTTGAGACAACTTGCTATGTTTGCTCCACTATATTCAAAGCAAATATTCTGCTTAACGTGTCACTTAACATGTCAGTACTGTGAAGAAAAAGGCTACTGTACATGCATACAATACATGAAGTTTATGAAAATGATACACCTCAGATGTTAATCACTCCATGTGTGTGTGTGTGTGTGTGTACGAACGTGCATGTGAGGGTGCGCGTGTGTGCGTAAAACAGTTGTAACTGACGTCATCAACTGATCAAAGCACCAACAGTTCAGTTTAGTGGATCTGGCGCTCCAGCGCAGTGGAAGAGGAGAGTCTCATGATTAAAACACACAGACATTGAAACCTGTCAGAGTGGTGCGCTCTCTTGGTGCCTTGCAGCCCATATCCTTTCATCCTTCTGTTGGCTGTGGTGATGTTATGAGTGCACATTTCTGACACTCAATCTGACTTGACTTTATGAGCGAGCCTGCCAATGGGGAGGATGTTGCGAAGTTTATACTGATACAACATTTTTTGGAAACTTATCGGACCTCAATATCATCACGGGACTCAGGTTACCTGGATTTCCAGGATCTATCCACCGAGGTAAGGTGATTTCTTACAAACCAGTTATATAGACTAAATGTATGGGGGAAATGAAGCAATAACTGATGACTGACAAGATAATATTATTTGGTCAATGTGTTGTATTATTGGACGTAGATCACCAAACTATCTTGCACAGATGCACAAAGCAGTGGGAACATTGGTCCTCAATGCTTTCCTGATTTATTTTGGTAGATATCGTTTCCAATTTAATCTCTGGAGATTCCTGCTGGATCTATGCTGTCCATAATATTGATAAAAGCTACTAGATAATAATTTAACTCACGTACGCTATAGGTAGGGTGAATTCCATACCCGGCCCTACCAAATTGATATCCATATTGTGCCAATGCACTGAGGCACCGGCAACGCTTAGCTGCGCTTCATGAAACCGGACAGTTTGGATGATTGCGTAAAGCCCAGTGGCAACAGCTGGTTGCAGTGTGATAAAGCTTCATGCTGCTGATACTTTACAGTAAGTTCGGAATAATTTTCCTGCCTCTAGTGTGGGCTGCCCCACCGTGGTTCCCCTTTAAACCAAGTTAACTGCAAAATTTGTATCATGACTAAATTCCCACTGACATGCTATTTTAAGAGTGCAAGATGATATGCTTGTTGCATGTTTATTTTCTTCGATTTTTTATTTTACAGTTAGTTATGTGGCCATCCAGAGCCATTTGAACTCTTAAGTTGAGTTACAATGCATAATCCCCTTCGCGGCTGCATCGTTTTTGCAAGATTGAACCATTAAAGCATTTTTATTCATAATTCATACTTATTCATAATTAATATAGTAAATAAATAAATAAATAATCATTACATGTCTTAAAACGCCAGGAGCATATTTTTTCCACTTTACAATTTAATTGAAATAAACAGACAAACCAAAGAAGCAAGTGCAACACAGCAAAATATCACTATTCTAAACTTTCACTAACATCACAAACAAGCACAAAATGCCATTTTTAAGCTGCTGGAATCTCACACAGGTTTGGATGCAATCTAACATGCTTATCATGACGTGACATGATAGAATACATTTGTCCTTATAGCCTACATGATCCAGCAGGCCTGAATGATGAAAACATTTTAGTCAATTGATGTATTGACGAGAAAATTGCTATCATTGGTATTATTATTACAGTCCTTGATTCATTTACACACTATGCCATAGGTTGCACGGCTGGCTGTAAAAATCAGTTGAGTTGGCAAAATTTGATTTGCCCCCTCTATTGGATTTGAGGAAATTAATTATTTAATGCAGCTGACCACAAGAAAAGTGCTATAACCCCTAAAGACATGATGTGTTTGAGGTGTATTTCTCCATTCTCTGTAGTTTATTGCGCCTTGTGTTGTCCATTGATTTATGTCAGTCATCATCTGAATCAAAATGAACTCGTTCAAAGAGACAATGTTATTGATGTGGTGGCTTAAGGGAATGTTAATATATCAGGCACATGTAAATTACATTCAGTTGAGGATATTGACACGGTTAATCTACTCATACACCAAATTCAATAATATGACTGCCCTCTGACACTAGCTTATTAAGACTGTTAAATTGTAGCCTGTGCATGTCATTTTTTTGGTCTCACAAAAGTCATCTAAAATTTGCAGTTGTACATTTGCTGAATTTTCCATTTTATTACAAAAATTCCACATTACATTTTCTATCAAACTATTTGACTACATTGTATAAAAATAGCATGTTTTCCCATTGACACATGAACTTGTAATTTCACATGTGGAAACAACTTTACACATGTAAGATATGATAAGTAAGATATGTAAGATATACTTTACACAGATAATATGAGTTTGAGGAAACCTTCAATTTTTCATGCCTTTTTTGCCTGAACTAAATATTTGACAAATGAAAACAAGAGAGGCACATGTCCTTTGTTAACAGTTGAAACTCCATCCACACATTAAACTCAGGGTTCACATGAATACAACAATTTCGATTGATAATACAAGTAATGTCATCTTCATCTAAACTTGAATTCCACATTGAAGCCAAATTGCAACATGAGTCCATCTTTCACATGTATAGCATGATTTTTCCTCCATGTGTGACTCTTCTGCTTTGTAGACAATCACATGTCTTTTTTACATTATTTCCCTCTGTACAATGTTTTTCCCCCCATGGAAAACTAAATATTTTTCTTCATTAAAGCAATCTATTTTGAGTTAAAGTTCACTTTGTTAGAATCATTTGGTTAAAGTGTTTTTTTAATGCATGGGTAGATTGCCCTAACTTGCTGAGATGTAATACTTTACTTTCATGTATAGTCTTGAAATGTAAATAAACTGTGGAGACCTAATAGAAAGTTTCAAGAAAAGAAAAAAGTGATTTAATGCAAGACAGAAAACACAAGTGAGCTTTGAGTTCATGACCCCAGTTTAGTCTCACTTGCATTACTTGTTGTGATGTCACTTGTGGAAATCAAAACATACACATTACTTAGTTGATTGTGGGGTAAAATAAATTATTTGGAGGTTGTTGTGGTTGATGCAGCATGTGTCCTTGGCAAGAGGGATGACTGTCTTTGTGTGACCTCATAAGTAATAGGTAAATTATTTATCTCCACCAGCATTAATATTGTTATATTTTGTCTTGTTACACTGACTGAAAAGTAATGTATTATCAATTACCGTAGTTTGAAGAACCAGCCCCAACATTTCTCATGAAATTAATGTTTTCAGATGGTGCTGTTTGATGATGACATTGCATTCCACTCCAACATACCTGTAGCAGTGGATATAACAGTGGCTGTCGTCTACACTATATTTGGTGAGTAAAATACTCCAAAATTCAATCCCATACAGGTGAACGACTAATAAAATGAATCCACACTGTCAGTGATTTTTCTACTACTGCTCCAGCTGAGATTAGTAACAGCATGATACAAGACAGCACACTGTGAAGCCATGCAAGCATGTGTGCTTTTGTCTGTCTCTGACTTGTGTCTGTGCAAGTAAGTGATACATATTCCAACTCCATCTATACACCATATGTACATGTTTTAGTCTGTTCTGCATTAGAGACATACACAGATAAGGACAACGCTGAGGGGGCTTCTGATGATAAATGTGCCCAGATTAACTTTCATCATAGTCTTTGATCTTGGCAGCATTACTGGAGAATTCTTATATTTAATGTAGACTTACGCTGCACACTGATGGAAGGAAGCCAAACGGCCTCACTGCTTTGTTCCCACAGAACATTGCTGATTAAACACACTGAAAATAACTTGAAGCTTTTGTGTACATTGTGTGTGTGTGTGTGTGCATGCTCAAAGACAAAGGGAATAAAACATCTAGAGTTGATTGTTGCTCATGCCTCCTGAAGGAAATCCCTCCATTTTCCAGTCAGCGTAACAAGATCCCTCCCCCTGATTGAATGTGGATTTTAAAATGGAAGAGATGCTTATTTTCTGAAGCATCTCAAGTACTCTCATTCAATCCCATACTTGAGAATATCTTGTACTGATGCTACTCACTCAATTCCCCCTACCAATGTGTTTGTAAAATTCCTGACATTAAGTGGGATAGAGCAGGGCCTGTGAGCAGGTGTTTGTATGAGCCTGTAGAAACGGATTTCAGATCCACGCTATCAAGGGAGTCATGACAGCTGTGATTTTGCATGATCCCCCAGATCAAAGAAAATGTCATCCCATGGCCGCGTTACAGGTGTTCTGTTGCATGTACTGTATGTTTATGTCAAACCACACTTGAGTAGAGCACCATTGTTCCAAAGAATGTTGACATGTCTACTTGGCCTTTACTTATGCAAATATAGCTGTAGTATTGTTTATTTATAGTGTATTATTTAAAATGTAAAAATAAATGAAACATCAAGGTGTAAACAAATCTCAAACCACCCATATCTTTGTGTTGGACAGGTAAGCATGTTGATTTATGTGTTTGACAACAAGCAACCTAATTGATACCTAATGTCCAACAAAGAAACAATGGAGATGTTTACATATTTAAGGATTCTCAGATTAAACTGGCAGTCTGTGTCCAACAATATGTGTTGCTTGTTTTCGGCACATTTGCTGGAAATTGAAATCCTATTCTCTGACATTAGCAGCGCTGCATACTTGTGGTTATGACTCTCACAGTCGGGGGTGGGGGTCTATTTTCCTGCAGGAGTCTGTTCTCTATTTGGCAACAGCACGTTGCTATATGTTTCTTACAAGAAGAAACACCTGTTGAAGCCTGCTGAGTTCTTCATCATCAACCTAGCCATCAGTGACATGGGCCTGACCCTGTCTCTCTACCCTATGGCGATAACTTCCAGCTTCTACCACAGGTACTGCTCCCAGCACCTCGCGACAACAACAGGTATCAAAGAGAAAACATGTCTCTGCTTGATTGTTCTCACCACCAGAGATTAGGGGAAGTGTAGTATTGCGAATGGGACGCTTTCATGTGAAACATATGTGTGCTGTAGGGGAGATTGGTGTAGGTGTTGCTTTTGTATGAGACCCCCCTTCAAATTTCATGGTTCATTTAACTATATGGTTGGTTAGCTATATGATTGCCTGTGAGTTCACAGATATGGAGTGTGATGCTCATTATTATTCTCTCTCTTTTCCCTTTCTCACTTTCTCTCTCATTGATCTTTTTTTCCTCTCCTTCTTGTATTGCGATGTCCTCCTCTGTCTTTCTCACACCCCCTTGCCCTCCTACGCAGGTGGCTGTACGGGAAAACAGTGTGCTACATATACGCTTTTTGTGGCATGTTGTTTGGCATCTGCAGTCTGACCAATCTAACCTTGCTGAGCATGGTGTGTTTTGTTAAAGTATGTTATCCGCTCTATGGTAAGTCTTCAAAGAAGCTATTTTTGCCCATTGAAATGACACAGGATTAACCATCACATCCCTAAGTGGCTGATTGTTGATTTATCTGTGGAAGGAAATGAAACGATAATCCCTCAGTGAAGCATTGCACATTAGCCTTTCTTTGATGACTGACAAGTGCAGGAGCTGCAGTCAATAAGTATTGCTTGGGATGTTGGCTATTGCAGTGCAACAAGGCATTCTATCTGACCTCTAAAAATTGTGTTTTCCCAGGAAACGGGACAAAAGAGTTTATATGCAGAACTCTCAATTGGATATTCTAGCATAGATCTCAAGAACACAGTTTATGTAAAGTTAGTTATTCATGAACCACTTACTCTCTCATTGCAGCTTTTCTTTTGAAACATGGCCTTACTACAAACACTGTATGTTTTCCAAAATCTAATATATTGTGTCATTCAAGTTTTGCTCAGATCAACAACTCATCAGTGTGCCCAGAATCTTTGGTTATTGATCTACTTTAGTAATGTAGTATTAATGCTAATTTAATCTGTGTCCCCAGGAAACAGGTTTAACTCAGTCCATGGCCGTCTGCTGATTGCCTGTGTTTGGGCCTATGCCCTGCTGTTCGCCTGCTCCCCACTGGTTCACTGGGGGGAGTACGGACCGGAGCCTTATGGCACTGCCTGTTGCATTGACTGGCGCCTATCCAATCAACACACCAAGGCACGCACCTACACTGTGGCACTATTTGTTTTCTGCTACATCCTACCATGCTGTGTTATTGTAGTGTCCTACACAGGCATTCTGGTCACGGTGCGTGCGTCCCGCAAGACCATGGAGCAGCATGCATCCAGACAGACACATATGAGCAGCATCCAGACAATAATTGTTAAGGTGAGAGGAAAGTCTGATAAACAAATACAAATGATTACTTCCATCATACTCTGCTGCATTCAGGTTTAATATTGGGTATCCTCCATGCGGTCATAATTGGATTTACATACCGTAGGAAAAGACATCATCACTGAATGTCAATTATTGACTAAGAAATAAAATAATGCTCTATGGAATTGACTACTGACTATTAAGAATGAGGTCTGTTACATCTTAAGCCGTTCTTTATTGCTTCTTCTCTCTCTTTCGCTCTCTCAATCTCTTTTCTCTTTCCACCCTTACATTCTTCTTGCCCTCGTCATTACTGTGTGTCCCTGTATAATTGCAGCCCAGAGATGCATTATTCTACCATTCACTCTTTCCGCTACATGCAGGGTTGTGCATTCTCACTGACAAAAAAGCAGTGATAAGCCTGAAACCTACCTCCGGGCTAGCTTCCCCTGCTCATACCTCTGAATACTGGTGCAAATCTTATTATTGGTACACCATCCAATCGATCTGTGACTCATCTCTAATACAAATGCATGAGAGAATTACCCATGGGTCAGAATAAACAAATTTTACAGAACCAGACTGACACAGCATGGTTATGCAGGAGATAATCTAATGGCCATCAAAAAGGGGGTTAGGGTGGGGGTGGAGGGTGAATATCAAAGTGCCTCCTTAGAGACAAGTGTCCTCTGTAGATTTCCTCTCTCCTCCATTTCTTGAAGAAATTGGCAGTGACCTCAATAGATCCTCCAGTGATGGAGCTTCTCATTAGCAGCAATTGGCTCTGGTTACGGGAATACATTGTGATGGATGAGAAGCCAGACATACATTGTGATGGATGAGAAGCCAGACACCAATGCTGCTGCTATTGCTGATAAATGGTCATCATCATATATCCCTCTCCATAAGAATATCTCTGATCCATACAAGAATGGTTCACCAAAATGTCTTTCTGCCCATGTAATCAACTGACAGACTGAGGCTAAGATATTGTTCAATAAATCTTTCATGCTGCAAAGAATCTAAATGCCCAGGTTCAGTCAGCCTTAGTAGCCAGTCATTGTTCGGCTTTTATCTCTTCATTTTAAGAGTTCAGTGGAATGCACCACAGGCTGATCAGGTAGTCGATATTTTAACTGTTTTCAAAAGTATATCAATTACTCTTTCTCTGCTTTTCTGTGCTCTACTCTTCACCAGCTAAGTGTTGCTGTCTGCATTGGTTTCTTTGCGGCATGGAGTATCTATGTGGGCTGCTTTTGGACACATTGAGAACATCCCTCCTCTGGCATTCGCCATGCCAGCCATGTTTGCCAAATCCTCCACCATCTACAACCCGATCATCTATCTAATGCTAAGGCCCAACTTCCGCAAGGTAATGTGCAGGGACCTGGGCACTCTGCGCCGCGCCTGTCTGAAGGGCTGCCTCTGCTCCCAGGGCCCGGGGAAGTGCCGCTCCAAGCCAATGATCAGGGTCAGCCTTCGCACCATCCGCAGACAGACCAACCAATCCTGCTCAACCAACTCCTCTGCCCAGCCTCATATGGTAGCCTTGAAGGGCAGTAGTGGCTGTGAGAAGTGCAAGGATACTTTTGAATGCTTCAGACACTATCCTCGAGTGTGCCGCGTCACTAACCCCGCAGCTAGTGGCAACACATCTAAAGATCAACTAACTCCAATTCCAGAGGCCCAAACAAATGAGCAAAAGACACACAGTGCGTGTGACAAAAAATCTCTACGGGCCACCATGTGTGGAAAAAGGACTAAAGAGATAGACAACCCCCAGATCAATCTAGAGATGGTACCAGGACATGCCAAAGTGGCTTGGCCCTGAAATTTCCCTCCCTTTATATTGTTTACAATATATCTCTGGATATATTTTGCAGCTGATGTTCTCTAGGCTGTGCAATTACTTTATTTGTATTTTCAGGAATCATGTTCAGGAATATACCACAGGCTCCCTAAGTATTTGGGCAGCAGTCACCTTCTTCTGGCCCCCTATGCATTATTCAGGCTATGAAATGACACAATGGCTTTCAGGTTAATTGCAGACAGCTTTAATTTACAGGTATTTTCAGCTAGATTCATTTTTGTTCATGTCCCAGATTTCAGGATCCCTAAAAGCATTTGGATACACTAAAAAGATTAGACTAAATAGTTGTCAAACATTCCTACGGTGCAATAACTTTTACAACCCAGAAACATTACAAGACTTACTTACCGTCATGTTGCCTTTGTAGTTTTTGTTTGCACTGAATGCATCTCTATGCAAATTAATTTTGGACTTTTTGTCATTTTTGATTTCTCTGAGGCCGTGAGCAGTATGTTGGCATGGTTATGTCTGTCAGCTTGGCACGTCTGGATCTAGGGATGTTCTCACATTCTTCCTTGCAGATTTGCACAAGCATGGTCAAATTGGATGGGGAGAATCTCTGAACAGCTATCTTCAAATTATTCCACAGATTTTCTATGGGATTCAAGTGGCCCAGCCAAAGTCTGGACTTTGGCTGGGCCACTCAATGACTTTCACACTCTTGTTCTGAAGCCATTCAAGTTGATTTGGCTGTATGCTTACTGTCCTCTTGGAACTTAAATCGTCACCCCAGTCAAAGGTCTTTGCCACTCTGAAACAGGCTCTTCAAGAATTTGCCTGCATTTGGCTCCATTCATTGTTCCCTCTATCCTTACAAGTCTTGCAGTCCCTGCAACACCCTCTGAAAAGCCTCCCACAGAATGATGCAGCCACCACCATGCTTCATGGTAGGGATGGCGTTGGGTCATGAGCTGTGCTTGGTTTCCGCCAGACATAGCGCTTTGCATTACAGCTCAAGAGTTAAATTTTCATTTCACCACAGAATACCTTTGCCTCATGCTTTCGCGTGCCTTTTTGCAAACTCCAGGTGTGTTGTCATGTGCCTTTTTTTCCCAGGAGAGGCTTCCTTCTGGCCACTCTGCCATACAGCCCAGGTTTGCAGAGTTCTGCCCTGACTGTTTTCCTTCCAGCAAGGTCTCCCATCGCAGCCAACAGCTCTGTAGTCCGTCAGAGTGGCCCTCAGTTTCTCGGTCACCTCCCTGACCAAGGTCCTTCTTGCTTGGTTACTCAGTTTGGTTAGACGTCCAGCTCTATGAAGAGGGTAGTTCCCCTTTTTTCCATTTCCTAATGGTGGAGCCTACTGTGCTCCTTTGAACTCCAAGCTATAAAAAATACTTCCTGCCCCAGATCTATGCCTCCTCACATTTCTGTCTTTGAATTACAGACAGTTCCTTGGACTTTACGTTAGAGTTTCTGCTCTGACATGCACTGTCATCTGTGGGACCTTATGTCTGAATTTGCCACAGGTTGACTCCAATCAAGGACATACAAAGTAACTTGGATGCACCTTAAATCTATTTAAAAATCCACTTTGACATTATGGGTATTTGTGTGTACATCAATGACAAAGTAATCCTAATATAATTCATTTTAAATTGGGGCTGTAACACTTGTAGAGATCCGGTGAAATGCAAAAAGGATAGAAAGAGACCCTAGTGGTATTTCTCTGTTTCTGACTTATGGAAATCGTTGCACAGTAAGGACTTTGACCACTCACTAAAAAGTCATATTCTATTGAATATATACTTAACCCTAAAAGGAAAGCTGGCCTTCTACACTTTCAATAAAGTCATTGTATCATTTTATATCCAAAATAACATAAGAGTATGAGGCCAAAACAACACAGCGAAGTGCTGTGCAAATACTTGTGGATCTTGCTGAGTGTTTATTAATATTTTTAATAAGCAGTCATTTGCTGCTGGAATTAACTTAGTAAAGCCTGAGTTTGACCTCAGGGAATCACACTGGCTGGGAACAAAGTGGAACACAGCACTGTTGTCTTACATGGTGGTGCATTTTGAGAGATTCACACTGGTATTGGATTTCAATGGTCAGGCCTCAAAGTCAGGAATCCCTTTTGGTTGTTTATCATAGCAATACTCCTAAATAACGACTGACTTTAAAAAGCTGTTCCACTTCTTTTACTGTCCCAGCTCAACTATTGTTTACACTTGACGACTGCAGGTATATAGTTTACATGGGTGCTTGACCAATTATGTAGATAAATTGTTTGGTATACCATTTCACTGCATAATACCCAAATTATGACACTAATCAATATTGTCTGTTTGTTTAGCTGTATTATGAGAATTAGCCAAGTCATTCTGTAATAGCTGTACAATTAACATAGAATATTTCTTTACTTTATTGTCCAACAAGATGTTTTATGTGTATACCTCCATTTAAATACAATAGGGAGAGAAAGACAGCAAAGCAAACCAATACAACCCAAATCATGCAGCTGTAGATAAATTCACAGGTGGAAAAAAGACTATTAGGTTTGTGTTGTCTGAAATTGACTCTTTGTTATTGTGTGTAAACTCATGAGTAAAATATACATGGCAGTCATGGGACTTTTCGCCGTCACGCAGGAGCAAATCCACCTTTGACACCATCTCAAGCTGCCGATTTCAATTAAGTCATTCTTCCCCTGGTCCCACAGGCCTGCAGCCCGAACTCATTTCATTGAAATCTTGTTGTTTAGCCGATTCCTTTAATTACTTGTTCCTGTTGTCCTGTTGGAGGTCTAATGATGCAAGGTAGATTACTTTTGTTTTGGCAAGACAAACAAAGATACTTAATTAGATTTAATCTTTTGGGCAACTGGGTGCCCTTTTAAAGACATCCTTAAATCTGATAGAAAATGGATGTAATTACTGTTATGAAACTGTAATGCCTGTCCACATTTGTATCCCTGGATCTTATCATAAGTCATTCATGGCATGCAGGGATTTATTTTCTTGTGTTCAGTAAAGAGATTAATAAACTCACCAGGCAAAAAATCTTGATAACAGTGGTAACTGTTTGATTTGCAAATGCTTGAAAAGTGCAAAATTCCATGTCTTTAGACCTGTGTAGATACTATCATTGCGTCTGTAATCCATTAAGATGTGATTTAAACAGTACAGGGAAATCTAATATGTAATACTGTCATGAAAATGTTTCTGTGCATTCAGAGTATATTCTTTTCTTTCATATGCAGAGCATACAGTCTAGATTGGGGTTTTAGTCTGCAAAGTGTTATTTATTGGCCATGGACAATAAACAGGGTTGATTATTACATGTGTTTTACCCTATTGCAACCATTTATAAAAAATACAGTAAGCTCTAACATCAGTCTCACTCTCTCTCTTGTTCTCTCAAAGAAACATACAGTACTCACACCCAAAATGATGGTGAATTCTACAGTGAAACCTGACAAAACAAGCACATGAACACGTCCCAACAATAAATGTGTGTGGACCAGACTATCCGCGGGTGCAGATAAAAGTATAATGCAAATGCCTGATATACTGCAACAGTTCATAAGCCTGGAGATAATCTGATTAGTTTCTGAAGCACACATATTTAACACTCAAACAAAAAGTTTTGGTAGTTTATGTACACGTGTTGCTTTTACCATCATGTTGGGGAAACACTGTTCATGGCGGCACATAAACTACAGCAGCTTTCAGAATTTTTTTTTCCTTTATTAGACAGTTGAAAGCACATCGCAGGTACACGGTATGTGCCTTAAATGACTGAACCACCAGGACACCCCAGCATTCAGATGTATGGGGATAAAGAGTTTGACCTCTTTGACCAAGCTTACATTCATGAATAGAATATCTACTGCCCCCCAAAGGACGGAGGGATAACAGCATTAATATGTGTGTATTGGTAGAACATGACACTTTTTCTCCTGTTGGTTGAACAATCTGCATTTCATTTGGATTCTAACCATACAAATGTTTTCATCTACTTGAATGATTCATTGACCTTACCTGATCTGTGATTGGAGTAATTATGTTTGTGGTGGGCTGGAACAAATATGTCATATATGTTAACTTTTGTGTTAAATACCTGATCACAGGACTTGTGTTGGCTTGCTATACCAATCAATTGGGACATAAACGAGGAAAAGTATGATTTAGGTCATTATTCCTTCAAAAGTAAATTTACTGAGAAACAAGCTAGAAATCCACAGACAGGTCGAAAAAAAGAAAAGAAAAAAGATTATGTACACATTTCCATGACATTTCCATGACATTTCCAGAACTTCTTGAATATATGTCAGTTCTCAAAGAATGTTCAGGTTTGGAAAATACCATTTTCAATTACCACTGAACCCCGATCCTGTTTATCTTTGGTGCATATAAAGATAAAAGAGTTGGACAAAATCATGTAGTACCACAACTCAAAATTTGTGTTTTACTTTTAAACTAAATTGTAAATTGAGCTTTTAAATGGTCACAGTAGCAATCAAGTCCAAGTGGTCGTTTGGTGGGACAGAATAACAGTCAGTGTTCAGTCAGTACAAATAAATGTTCAAATGAAGTATTGCTTGAGAATGGTGATAGGAGAAACAGACATTTTAGATCTAAAATACTACAATAAACAGTTTACAACAGAAAAGGTGGCCGCCACAGTCAGAAGGCCATTTAAGGGGAATGTGGCAAATCTGGCATGAGATCAGGTCTATCAAGTGTAGAAGGAGGAACTGTTTCTGCAGGTGTCCAGTAGTTTCTGGATGAGGTCTACCTTGATAAGGCGGTCCAGAGCTCGGCACAGCTTCCCCATGGTGCAGCCCACACTGCCCTCCTTCATTCTCCAGCGCTCCAGCATCTGGTGCACCATCTCTGGCAGGCCGTCGCGGCTGCAGTCATGCTCGATGGTTTCCACCTCCACACTGGTCAGACCGAGGCGTCGCGCGCAACGCTTCCAGTTAGCGCCGATGTTGTCCCCCAGCAGATCCAGGTGCTCCTCAGTCACCGCATGGTCCTCTAAATGTGACAGTGAGTATAAATATGTCTCCAATAGATGAGACAACTATTTGGCCAACTCTTTCTTTAATACAATTGGAAAACATTGTTGCCATGAAATATCTGAATAGGTTTCTGATGCTGTGTCTCCTTTTGTCGTCAGCTTCTGGGAGCACTGCTCATCTACATGGCCCCAAAAATTGCCTTGTGCATAACCCGCCTTTGAATATGTTACTGTATGTGCATAACTACAGCACATCTTTACCAAGGACCAATCACGTTGACAGATGAGCAACAGCAAAAATACATAGGCATAATATCATATATCTGCTACATGGAAGAAATATTGCCATGGCTTACCATATTTCTTAATGGCCTCTTGGAGGGGAGAGTTAGTTGAGCTGTTGCACAGTAGAGAAGATGATAAGCTATTCACGGAGTCGGGATTCCTAATACTCAGTGTGTTGTTGTGGCCAATCTGGATCCCGCTGGCATTGTGAATGTAAAGACTTCCTAGAGCAAACACACAGACACACAAACACACACACATTCTGACTTATGCAGGTAAATCAAAAGGTGGTGGAAGCAGCTGTGAACATCCTAGACATCCAGATTTGGAATTTGCATTGGAAACGTTTACCCAAGTGGAATTTACAAGTACCTGGATCGTGTGCCGATGCCATCTTGTTAGAGCTCAAGTGTTGCCCAGCAGCGAGGTCATGGGGGGCCGTATCAGACACTGAGTAAGCTGGCCAGGACTGCTGGCGGTCATAGTGGAAGTATGGATGCTGCTGGGGAAGCTGTGCTAGAGATGGGGAGCTGGCAGACATGGGCATGTGGCATGCAGTAGGTGTGGATCCTGAAGAGGTCATGGACTCATACAGACCAGCAGTGGGATGATAGTAAACATCCTCCTGACTGCTAGGCTGGACTGGCTCAGCTTTTGTCCAGGACTGGACAGAGGAGCCCAGAGGGGGCCTGTCCTGTGCTGGTTGCCTAGCTGTGGGATCTGAAGAGGTCGAGCGCTGTGGGGGGAAGACATTCGGGTAGCTGTGGTGGTTGGCAGAGTCAGGCTGGTCCACACAGGTGTAGCTACCGTTTTTGTGGTACTTCAGCTCCAGATCCAGTTTGTGTTCCAAGGCTGAGGGGCCACTGACTGCCTTTGCATCTGTCTGGATGGAAGGCTCCGTAGATGCCATACAGGGCTCACATGGGGTGAAATGCAGGTCCTCAATACTGGCTTCAACTGGGACAGACACATTTCTCTCTGAGCTCACCAAAGGAGCTGGGGAATCTGCAGGATGAAGATGGGAGCGATATAGTTTTTCTCACTAATACAGAGTACTGATTTGATATGATGAAAATTGATCAGGATCCTGTAAATGTCTCAAGTTAACAAGTGTAACACAGCAGGGAAGGGCGGTACATTAAGCCATCAAGAATGCCAACAGCACTCACCTGCTGAAAAACTTTCATGGGTCATTGATAATGACTTAATCTTCTCAACAAGGACTTCTGGACCCTCATACGAGTTCTGCATACCAATCAGATGAGAAATCAAGATACAATATACTGTTTATTGATTAATTAGAATAAGCATTAGAGCCCCTCCCCCATTCATTTTCACTTCAAAAACTAGTGCTGTGTGTTTGTCATTACGCATAAAAAAAACAAATATACTTGCCCTCAGACCGTGTGAGTCTCTCTCTACAGATGATTCAAACCTTTCCATGTAGAAAGGCAAGAAGGAGTCGTAGCCCTCTGCAAAAAAAGGGGGAAAAAAAGGAGGGAGAGGATGAAAACAGACATAATGAAATTGCAGGGGTCATATGACTTAGCCTGAAACATTCACGCAAGTTACACAAGAGCCATTGTATATGCCTGTACACCACAGTCACAACAACACCAGAAGGCTGACAGCAGAGGCACCACACTGTAACTTGTAACACTGTGACTTCAATTTCGGAGATTACTGCTGTTTTTATTGGAATTCAAGAATGACATATTTCTCGACGAGTTCAGAAAATTTTATCAGTCTCAAGATTATGGAATTATTATTGATTAATGGAATTATATAATCCCTCCAATACCCATTGTATATTTTCAGAAATATATGGTCATGAATGTAAAAAATAATCATGTATTTCTTAAATTGTGACAAATAGAGATTTTGAAGATTTGAGGTTTTTATCCAACATCATTCAACTGCCATTAATGGTATAGTAGCGTTTGAATATTACTGAAAGGTTCAAGGTGTAGATTTGAACAATGGTGAGCTGCAGCTGCTGAATAACTATCAGAACTTAGATATAAATTGAATCAAACCTTGAATGTTAGAAATAAAAACCGTGAAAAGCTTGAATGTTATCCCTCTCATTATGTCTGGCTCCATTAATGGACCACTGATATGGAATGAACCATATATTGTTCAAATATAGTACACACAAACGCGCGCCACACACACACACACAAAAAGCATACCTTTAAATGTTGGTCGTTGCTGTGGATCATGCTCCCAGCATCTCTTCATCAGTTGAATGATCTCTACAGGTGTGTCTTCTGGGATGAGATTATCTGCAGGTCGGTCACCGTTACGGACGCACTGGCTAATATGGTCCTCACTCCTGGCATCTGGACATAGAAAAGACAATTACTCCGGTCATATGCATGAGGTTTACCTAACTTTCTGCCATCTTGATAGAAGTTATGAGTATAGTCCATTTCACTGGTAAAATCCTTAAAAAATTTTGACATCCCAACTCACACTCGTAAGGCTCTTGGCCTGTGAGGATGACCCAAACCACAATCCCAAAGCTGTAGACATCAGACTTCTCTGTGGAGGGTGTGTGGATACTCTCCAGGTGCTCCGGAGCCATGTAGCTCAGTGTGCCAGCACCTCTCGCACCAACTGTGCGCCCCATCCGGCTCATCCTGCGAGACTCCTCCTTTGTGAGTTTGCTCCATGTCTGACAGGTGGCCAGGCCAAGGTCTGCAATCTAGTAACCATGGGAGCAAATGCATGTATTTGCCTACATCACACATGCATGCTGTAAAAAAAAAACCTATGTGAGGATCATACATGAGTCAAGGATTTAAAGGTGCAACATACCTTGATGTGAAAATCCTTATCCACTAAAATGTTTTCTGGCTTCAAGTCCTTGTGTATGACATGGTTCTCTGTAAGGTACACCATCCCCTCCAAAATCTCTACAATGATTCTACCCTTGATGGATAGTGGCACATCAACCTGAAAACGGGGACAATTTGGCACTTCAGTCCTTTGGTTTATATAGAAAGAACACCTATTCGAGTTATTATTTATCCAGAAAATGATGTAAAATATGGATGAAAAATAATGGCAACCAGCTTTCAGTGGAACTACTGCAGCAGATGTTACGGAAATGACAGAGGATATTAAAGTAACCCTTTTCAGTGCGAGAGCAGCCAAATATTAAGCCTGCTGACCTGCTCTAGCATGACCAACAGGTTGCCTCTGGGGATGAGTTCCATGACTAGAGAGCAGTCTCCTTCCTCCATGATGACACCCAGCAACTTCACCACCCGCTCATGGTTCAGTCTCGTCATTAGGCTCCCCTCCTCCAGCAGTGTCTTCTTATTGCCCCTGGGAAAGGTCAGATGAGGTAGCGTATATATTAAAAACTTGCATGATGTCAGGCCCTATAGTGGCATTAAGGGAGAGGACACTTAATGGGAGATGAGGAACTCTGACTTTCAACTCCATGGGACCCCATTTGCATGTTTAGCCAGCACTGAAAAGATCAGATTAGATGAAAATGCAGGCTTTCTTAGAAGGGGGAAAGGCTGCTAATGTGGCAGTGTGGCAAGAGAGGAGTTCAATCAGTGTTCAAAGAGACATCAGTGGAAAATTATTCTGTACAACCTACATCCGCATTTTATCTCTACTGTGTCTGTAAAAAGGAAGTGTTGGTTACTGAGTAAGCAGCATGGGCTTTTTCAAAGTGAGCAGCCCAGCCTTTTGTTTAATTCACACATTGTCATTAAAATGCCAACATAACAAAATATTACCAGACACAGTCAACATTATTTTGCCAAAACCTTCAAATATAGTGACTTTTCAAATTGTACATTCTACAGTAATGTTCCACTGTCCATATTCAGTCAAATCCAGAGCTTGCTGGCTAAGCATTAAAAAGCATCCAAACTGGGTCTCATTGAGTTGTGTTTGAGTTGAGTTTTGTTTTTGTTTTTTTACAGTTTTTATAGTCATATATAGATAGGTATATGAATGCATTAAATATTCATGACTAAAATCATACAAAACAAAGCAGAAACAACAACAATTTAACAATAGTGAGAATCCAATATAGAATAGGCTCTGGAAAAATATCAAGAGATACTAAAAGTGGCAAAGGCTAGATGGGTGTTTAAAGCTTTGGGGGTGATTACTTTTTTATAGCATGTATACAACAGTTCAGGGTTATTTTAAGACCAAAGTAGCTAGGTTACCACCTGCTACAATTAGAAAACTTGCTGGTATGAGTGTGGTATTTACCCATAACGAGGAAAAAGTTGATTATTAATAAGGCAGAGTACTTTTGAAGGTTGTCATCTGTAGTACTAAATAAATCATGTTTCCATTCATGGTTATTTGGAACATTGATATCACTCTAGTTCTAAAATGTTTGCATGTAAGACCAATCCCATAACCTAAGACGTGACACAATGATTCATCAGGGTGTTCAAGTCAATTTTATATTTATCTAAATTCATTTGAAATTCATTTGCGTCCTGCCACACCGGGCCCTCCGTGATGCAAGTCACCCATATAGGAAAAGGGGAATACCCCGGTTCCTCCACTGAACAGACAGACAGACAGGCAGACAGGACTCACTCATTGCGAAGAGGGCCCGTGTACACAGTCTTCAACACCACCTGGCCCAGGGTTTTATGGTAGCACAGGTACACTTCACCAAATCCTCCGTAGTCCATCGGCTCCCTTTTGATAAGGTCGTCCGACCTCATATGAAATGACTGTGGCGCGGTGGCCATCCTGCTCTGAAGCCCGTGGAGATCTAAACGAGACAGAAGACAACACTTTAAATAAAGCCATAACACAGTAGCCTAAGCCAGTATGCTTCCAAATACAGCAAATCTAAACCTAACAAGTTGAGGTGACAACGTGGATGACAATCTGTGACAGTGATTCAGTGACAAAAATGAAAAAAAGACATGCGAAGTTTGACAGACTCTCAAGTTGTTGTCCCATAACTTTCAGCAACAAAGTAAACTCGGGTCTTAAACGTAGACACACAATACGAAACGAAACATAACATTGTATAAGTAGGCTACGCTGTAAATATTAACACAATTGGAGTAAAAATGTTACCAAAAAGTGCGATAAACAATCATCTCCACAGCAGAGGCACTTTGATACTAGTTCCGGGATTTTCCTCGCCGTCGTCGTCGAAAAGTGAAACCAGACGTAAAAACTACAAAAAGTCCTACAAGTCGATTGCAGATCAGAGCAGATGAAGACGTGATAGATCTAACACAGTTGCTTATGGGTGATGTGGTTCAAAAGGCATTTTTTTTTGCTTGTGTGATTGTTTTAAGAAATAGAATTAGAGCCTACAACGAAACAAATATCGGGAACAGACATAAATAGCCTATGGACAGATAAATATGTCCGCCGTAGACTAGGCCTACAAATATCCATCAATTTTATTTATCTTATTCAATACAGTTTTATAGATTCTAGTTCCTTTCTATCTTTAGTGTTTATCTCAACTATTGTCTTTGGTATTAAATGGACACGAAGTTCCTCAGAAATACGACCACTGGGAAGCTCAGAAATATTATAGGTGTAGCATTGTCTCCACCTACTGGTAAAATAGCCTAATGATAAAATAATAACTGCTTAGCTAACCTTCTCACACAGCATGATGATTTTATTAATTAGCTGGGTGCTGTACAGGGCTGAGCAGGAGGGAAACTATAGCCAAGCCCATTCCTCACTGAAGCCGATATCAAACATGGGATTTTCCACTTGATGGTGGTAGATTATATTATTATTATTATTATTTGTTAGAAATTCCATCTGCATGTCAGTAGGCTATGTTGTTACTGAAGCTAAAATAATTCATAAGATTAGACCTGAGAAGGAGACTCTTAGTAGTATGCCTATAATGATGCACGGGTCAGGTTTTTTTTCAAACCGTTTTTTTCAATTTTATTCAAAAATAAAATTCGAGGACTGTGTGGTAACAGGAGTCACTCCACTCCTCCGATCTCGCGATGGTTGTAAAGAATGTCTGTAACCATAGTAACGTTTACTTCAGACCAATATGGCGGCTGCCATTGCCTGTATTTTCAGTTTACTTGACACCAGTAACTTTGGGCCGGGCCGAGACAGCAGAACTGGTAGGAACAACCGCAATGTTGAGGAAACTGGATAGAAAATTTGAGAATATCTCAACACTTAGCCTACCTCCGTCTCTTTCAAAATAACAGTGATAATGTTATGAGTGTCGCGCCGTACGTAACGTAACAACCTGTTGTCCAGTCCGGTTCTGGTACACACTACCAAGGAAACTATAGTTTCCTTGCACACTACTCGGACTCAAATTCGGTAGTCAAGCCTACCTAAATTTTCAGGGAGTGAGTTCGGTTGTAGAATGCGTAGCCAGTGTGTGTATACTGTGTGTGTGTGTAGCCCATTTGACCTGCACCCGCCCGACCCGTTCTCAGTCGACCCTAACCCGCGGGTTTCGGATTGACCCGCGCGTCACTATGCCTATGTTGGAAGTAGCCTATTAGTAGTAAGTGGTAGTGTGTAGGCCTTTCAGTTTCACTGGCAGAGCAGCACAGCTAAAATAAATACATAAATAAACAAATAGGCCTAACGGTAGCCTATATCCATTGATAAAAACAAGCGTTTCTGTGAAACTAGGACGGGAAACCACCTGAATTGTAGCCTCCGACAGTGTGGGTGTTACTATGACATATAGGCCTACATTTTGGGTGAACGCCCACACTACAAGACAATTCCTCCCACACACTCTAAAGCCACAACAAAGCAATATCATCATTACCTGTCATATTGTTTTGCCTGTTTGCTTGTTTTTGACAAGCTATAGCCTAATTCACGGTTATTGCTATAGGAATCTTTGGGTTATTTCTGTAAACTCTCCAGCTCTGACAGGTTGCAGTTCATTGAGCTCATAATAGCTCAAAAACAACAACTAGGCCCTAAGTGTTGCCAAATTTAAATGGAGACCACTCTCTACCCACAAACAAACGTCTTTAGAGGAAGGATCTAGACAATTCCCATCATGTGGTATAACCCTTTAATTTCCATGTAGTTTGCACCGAAATAAAACATTTCCCCCTATTGAAAAAACAACACCGTCTATTGACCTGTAACCTATTCCTAACGAAAAATCACTACAATAGAACTAGGCTTTAATATAGGGACTCATTGTATCACTCACCAGTAAGTTTATAGTGACGTCAGGCTTGATATTTATTTATCTCCTATGGTATCACCATAGTAGCCTAATCCTATACTATTCTTATAAGTAGCCTACTTACATAATTGTGCTGTCTTATAATACGCCTGTAGCCCATAATACCAAGTTTATTATAACATTAGGCTACTATAATCAGTTTTCTCTGGCTTGACCATAAAAGAGAGGTGGAAGGACACCTGTGTGCGCGCGCTGCTTTTTGAGATCTCTGTGAAAGCGCGTGTCCTCACATGAGCGAACTACAATTCCCAACATGCAACACCGGGAGCTTTGGCAGCTCAGCACTGCTGCGGTCGGATGCGGAGCTGCTTACGAGCCTCTACAGCAGGTTTGGAAAGCCGTCAAGCCGCTGGATAATTATTTTTAACAACGTGGGACTTCACTGTAGTCCATCTTTCCATTAGCCTTCTAAGGCGACAGCGTTCAGCATGGGTAATGGTATCAATAAGGTATGATTTTCATCCGTTTATGCATGCGCTTTAGTGTCTTCAAAAGTGAAGTTCACACACGGGTGGTCCTCGGTGTTTTGGGTGTAAACTAACTGTAGCTGTATGTGTTGAGCAAAGGATAGTTACTCACGCTTATCATCTTTGTATTGTTCATCAAAATAAAAAGTACAGTAGCGTATCTGTACTAGTTGTACACGTTTCAGTATAGGCCAAAATGATAAATAATAAAAGTGATTCACTTTAGTCTAATCGTGAATAGTTAACCTACAACTTTATTGTCATCAATTACCAAATCATTCTTGCTATTTAGCAGTCAGGCATAAAGCATCTTTAAACTATGGCTGCCACCTACTGTTAAAACCTAGTTTTAAAAAAAGATGCTTTAAGTGGACACACACATACACTCACACACACACACACACACACACACACACAGTCACAGGCACATGAGCCCTGCTATCAGAATGGAACCATTGTGATTTCTTATTATCGCTCTATATTTTCAGCGTGACAACTTGAGTCAGTTGTCTGAGCTCTCTCAGCTGTTGTATGTGGTGCCCTGCTAAATATACCACTTCGCTATTTCAGCAAGGATGCTTTGTCCATGTCTCTGGGTCCATGTGTGTTGCATTATTTTCTCTCAGTAGTGTCTCTGTGCACCTTCCTATAGGTCCTGCCTGACTTGTACTTGGGAAATTTCAAAGGTGGGTCTATGTTTCTTTCTTTGTCAATTTGATTTGGTTCTTCTGGATCCTTATGGATGCAAGTATTCATGGTCATTGTGTAATGGTATTTGAATGTCAGATGCAAGAGATCGAGAGCAGTTGGCAAGAAACAACATCACACACATCCTGTCCATTCACGACAGCGCAGCTCCTATTCTCCAGGTAAGAAGCTCTTTGTGTCCTCTTGTTATACCTAACGTCTTTGCCCTCATGCAGTGTACAACTTCAGTTTTTTCATGAATCTATATACAAAGAAGAAATGGTCTAACAGAGTACAGTAGCATCTGATTGTCTCAGGCGCTGTAAGTGTAGTAGTGCAGTACACATGACATCACCAGCTCTGATAAAGTCCTTGGACCAGTCTGTCTGGTAATTCAGGGAGAGCTGCCTTAGTGTTTGCTAACACAAACAGTTGTCACTCCTGAATGAGGATACAACAAGCAGAGAGAGGTGTTTCTTATTCACGTGTTTCTAGTGTACCCTAAAAAATGCCAATCAACAGTTGGTATGGTCAGTGTGCTGGATTGTGTTCTTGTGTGGGTTTGGGAGTAGGCGGTTGCTCTTGCTATGGTCACTGTGGACTGCAAATGTTATTTGTATTGATTCTGGTGTGAAGTTTCTCTAATAGCTGATCCAAATCCAAGAGCAGCATTTGTTCCCAAATTCCTGAAAATGTTTAAAATGTGACACAAACAAATCTGACCACAAATCAGCTCATAATTTTCATTGCTGCTCCACATAGCATGGTCTATCTTCACCATTGGCAACACATGCATGCCTTTTGAAAACATTGTAAAACCTTAAGTATGTTGATATGCAATGGTATTACCTGCCTGCCCATAACAGTGGTTTAATGGTGTGTGATATGCATCAATGCATGCGATTGCCAACAGGTAACTACTATACTTTGTCCCATAGGAGATGACCTATCTGTGCATTTCAGCAGCTGACCTGCCCACACAAAACCTGTAAGTACCCAGATCTGCAGCACAGCAACACAGAGCAGAACAATGAAAGGCTGAACAGAGAGAGTACCAGATTCATTTGAGGCTGTGCTGTGTGGGCGTCTGAGGTTCATTTTCTTCAAGCTAACGTGAAAATCATATGCTTTCACAAGCTCACTATTTTACTGTGAACCTAATCACTGGATAGATAACAGTAGACTGTAGGATTCAGCTCTTGGTGCATGTTTGTTTTTGGATATGAAACTTATATGCACAAACACATGCATGTGCACAATGCAAATTAATGTTTTTTTTTTTATGTAACAAGGGAGATGAGGGGAGAAAAATCATTTCCCTAACTGTATCTCTCCCTTTAGCATCCCTACTAACAGAGGCAATGCATTTTATATGTGCCACTCTGGGATCTCCTGGTTTTCACACACACACACACACACACACACACACACACACACACACACACACACGCACACACACACACACACACACACACACACCCACCCACACAAAAGTATTTTGTGGCCAAATTCACATTGCAGGCGGTCTCGACTTTGAGCAGGAAGGAAGTCTCGCAGCTCAGCTCTGCAGTTTTAGCATGATGGTTGGTGCTGTGCCTCTATTTTTACAGTCTACCCCCCCCCCCCCAAACGCATACACACACACACACACACACACACGTACACTGAGATGCCCCTGTCACCCTTATCACCCTGGTCGCCTCATGCCTCTTCAGTTCAGAGTGGTGTGAGAAACCTGCATGTGAAATATGAAACCTGCTCTCTCAAACTTGAGATGAACACACCCTCATCCTGGTCCTGCCAGGATAAGCAATGGATGCGTTTGACAAGTCAAGTATTACATACACACATCCGTATGCACGTGCACACGCACACACACACACACACACACACACACCTAACCTAATGCTCCACTTGAGAGCCATATGAGAACTTTGAGTCTTTGTCAGTGACGACAGAATATCTGCACACAGTTACAGTGTATTTGTTTCACAGTAGTTCTCACTGCCTTCTCACAATGGTACAATCTGGCCATGACCTATTATAACAAGCATTTTTATGCTCCACAGGACTCAGCACTTTAAACAAAGCATAATGTTCATGCACGAGTCCCGCCTGAAAGGAGAAGGCTGCCTTGTTCACTGGTAAGAGACAGACTGCATGCTGGATCTCTACCTCATTGCTAGAATCAAGGTCCACTCCCACAGGCTATTGAAACCTGAGAAGAGATGCTGCTTAAGTAACTGAACTAGATAGATTTCCTCCATCACTCTTACAATACATCCATAGAAATGTTGAAGAAAAATATACAGTTGATGTAGAGCTGACAAAAAAAAATCTGCTCAGCCAAGGACACACAAGTGAAGCCATGTGTAACTCTGCTGCACAGAGGAGATTAATAGATAAGCAGAAGACTATTCTTGAACTTCCCAAAACATAACAAGCCTCGTCTGAACATATTGTGTTTGTGTAGTGGGTAGCTGACCGTATACTCACTGGGGTCGGCTGTATCTGATGAGGCAGAGGGTCTTCTCAGAAATGGAAGGGAACATGTGGGTATTTATAAGCTCTATAAATCTATAAATCTCTAGACTATTTCAAAGATGTGGGTTTATAAAGTTTAATCATTATAAAGTTTAATTTTTACCACCCAACTTCTGTATCACACTCTCTGTCCATCCCTATCTTTCTGTAGTCTGGCAGGCATGTTCCATAGTGTCACCTTGATAACTGACGTATATTACTAGGAATCTTTGGATTATTTCTGCAACTTCTCCAGTCCTGGCAGGTTAGATCGTATTGACCTCTATCATGTATTCCCTATTTAAATGGAAAGCCTCCTCTACCCACAAGTCAAATTATTTGGAGGAACGATCTAGACAAAGCTTGGGACAAAATGATGCTGATCATGTTGTCTAACCTTTTAAAGTCCCCATGAAATGAACTCCCATTACTGGAAATCCTATAACCAATAAAAACCCATATTCCATTGGTTTACACTTTTGAATGATACCGCACTGCGTTATGTCCCGCCCCAACATCATCTGTTTCAATAGGAAATGCATCAAATCAAGGAAGTAAAGATGACATCTCATGTTTGCTTTAATTCCCAGTTTTCATCTTAATACATCATTTCTTTCTACAATCCCATTTCTGTACCACGCTCTCTGTCCATCCCTATCTCTCTGTAGTCTGGCAGGTGTGTCCCGCAGCGTCACCCTGGTGGTCGCTTACATCATGACAGTGACAGGACTGGGCTGGCAGGAGGTGCTGGCTGCGGTGAAGGTGGCCCGGCCCTGCGCCGGCCCCAACTTGGGCTTCCAGCGGCAACTCCAGGAGTTCGAGGCTACTCAGGCTGATCAGGTCAGTACTGAGAACTGAGTACAGGGTAGATGTGGTGGAGGGAGTGAGCAAAGATGCCACTGCATTAGACTTAGATACCGCAAGAAGGGAGTGGATGCAACCTCAATCATTTTTTCAAATTCTTCACACTGGCATCAAAAGACAAACTACTTTTCCTTTTCCCGTAGTTCAGAGAGTGGCTGCGGAAGGAGTACAAAGACAACCCCTTCAATGACGAGGCTGATATCCGCATCTTGCTTGCTAGGGCCGCTAAAGCCAGCGATGAGGTGGTGGAGAAACAGGCCTTGTCCCCACCTGGAGGTACTTGAGATCCCGCACAGCTCGGCCTGGAGGTTTGCGCTACCGGACGGTGCCGTTCCGGTCGTATTGGGAAGTCTCCGTCTGCTCTGCTTCGGAGCAGATTGCTGTCGTGATGTTCGTCTCTGCTGGAACGAGTGTAATGATCACGGACGGGAACACTGGAAGAGACAAGTGATATGTACATGAGTCTTTATAGTGATTGATTGATTTCTGGTGCTGTTTTCTCTAATTTATGAATGTCATGTACAGTGTTGTTGTTTTTTCTACTGTATATCATAATGACTGCAATTTGTGAAATAATAAAAAGGATTAAAGTCAAGTGTTTTATGAAGTTGTCAGTTGTAGGTGGGCTGTCACATTCAGGGTGATGAAAGACATTCTCTGCTCTGTTTACCTCTCTGTTTCCTGGTTCTCTTCCTGTTTGTCTGATGTGCAAGAGAGGTCTTGCATGACGGCATCAAAAACAGCAAGATCATATCCTTTCATCAGTCCTATGCTCTTTAGCCTAATAATTTACCTTTCTGATTTATTGTCTTGATATACAACATTTCCATTAAAATCACCTGACTATGAGATAGGCTACTGAACACTGTAGAAAGCTGGGTGTGTGCATTGATAGCCACTGGAGGGCAGTCATACAACCAAAGTAAAATATACTGTAGTTTGAATTAAATCATATCTCCCCCTCTGACAGCGGTTCCTCACATGCCATCAGTTTCAAGCAGAAAGACTCAGAAACAAGACTATAGAAGTAAACATTGCCAGGTCATGGCAAAATATAGGTGTAGAATTTGTTATTGAGAAAAATGAAAATAGGTGTGGGGAAACATTTCGTCCTGACGCGGAGAACAGGTAATTGTTCCATTCCAAACCGGGTGTCTGTACAGTGCCGGGTGTCACTAGAGGGATTCCCCACCGCAGGCTGCGTGGGCCGCCGAGTTTCACAGAAATGAGCGCGTGGTGCGCATCTCCTGTTGAACTTCAATAGGCTGGGTTCCTCAGAAGCTCCTCCTATCGTAACAAATCAAGATGTGACAACATTTAAGAATAGGACCTCGAAAGTTTCAAGACAGATTTCATCGGAGGACCTCACATGATCAAAGGTAAGAGACTGCTCCACTTAACATGCATGACAGTATTTTCACCATCATGCCAAAAAGCTTCTTTGATTGTAACTTTTAATTTATCAGTTATGCCCAGTAATGACAATCATGGTCATCAGGAAATAACGTTTCATCTCAACATTCATCTCAGCATGTTACAACTCCACAACCTCATCACTTTGTCTTGCCCGCCCTTCTGTGGCATGCGTGTTTTTTTGGCAGAGATGAACTTGGAGGAGGACAGCAACTTGTCAGTCAGTTGCGGCAACGGCAAACTTAGACAGTGGCTGATCGATCAGATTGACAGCAGCGGGTACCCCGGACTGGTTTGGGAAAATGACGAGAAATCCATTTTTAGGATTCCGTGGAAACATGCGGGCAAACAGGACTACAACAGAGACGAGGATGCTGCGCTCTTCAAGGTCAGAACCTCCCATCTGCCACTGCCACCTGAAGCACTTGACTCATGTTGCATGAACTGCTGGTCCTCTATATATAATTTTGAATATTGCAGATTAATTACCAAAAAAGGGAATGAAGTTGACAAGCAAATTAAGTTGTTCTTTACCTCTTTAATTTATATTACAGAGGTGTAATATCCTTTGTTTTCATTTATAATGTGTTGCCATGAGTTGACAAGACTTGTTGACGAAAGCTAACTACCAAAAAAAGTGACAGAAATGCTCACACCTTAGTTTATTCTTCAAAATCATAGTCTTTATAAATGCTTGGTACATTGAAGTGAATAACGAGGAAGTGTAAATTGATCTATTCAATGCTGTTTCAGGCATGGGCACTCTTCAAGGGGAAATACAAGGAAGGTGTGGACAAGCCAGATCCCCCTACATGGAAAACCAGACTACGATGTGCTCTGAATAAAAGCAATGACTTTGATGAGTTAGTGGAGAAAAGCCAGCTGGACATCTCAGAGCCCTACAAAGTCTACAGAATCATTCCAGAGGGAGCAAAAAAAGGTAAGTGCATTTCAAAATTGTCCCTGCAAAGTTTGTCAAAAACTGGAGTTGACAAGCTGACAACAAAACAACTTTGAGAGGATTGCTTTCACATCAGCTACTCCTGTATCTATTAGAAGATGGAAACAACGTGGGTTGTTAGGTGGAAAAATATTTTAAAATTTATGGTTTGATTGTTGTAGGATTTTAGTAAAATCTAAAGGTACATCATAGCAATGCTTTATGTGCACCTGCTGCTGCATTTCACAAACAAATCTTGCACTCACATGGTTTATAAACTATCGGCAATTATACCTACACATGCATAGGCAACACTGCACTTGATTCTGATGAGGCAGGAAGCACAAAGGAAGCCAATGCATGTACCAAAAAGGCCGGAGTGCTTTTTTTAGAGGGCTTCGGTTACCAAGTGCAGGGTGCACATAACACAGCCAGACGACCTCCAGCCTTGCATAACCAAGGCTCTACCATCGTGTAACAATTTTTCTCACACCAAAACAGCACTTTCAATTTGGGCTCTCAGATCATTCTAGAAAACTGCAGCAGGATTTAGATTGGCATTTCCCTCAAGCGTCATTAGCACATTGCAATTCACCCTGTCACTCGGATGAAAATAGCACTTACAAGTGCACATAACTTTGACACAGTAACACAGTTTGAACAGTCTGTCCAAATGACTTTTTAAGATGCTAGTGAAACAGAAGGTTCACAGAATATTGTTCCTCACATACCTTCAGTTTCTACTAATCTGTACAATAGAACTATGACATAATCCTGGATTATGTGTTAGCTGTTAGCTCCATTCATTCACTTTTTGGGGATGGGAGGAGTTTTATTGTGTTTAAACTGTCTTCACATCAAAGCATAGTCATTGTTGTTAGTAATCTGAAAATTGAAATAAACTGAAAAACGCATTTCTGGTCCTGTCTTTTATCTGGTATTATCATTAATAGCACATTTGACTCTGTATTGTACATTACAGGAATCAAGATGAGTAATATGGAGGAGACATCATCACATGTAAATCCTCTTGCCTACATTCCTCAATATACATCTCTACACAACCAGGTCAGAAGATTGGCTTTATGGCTGATAAATTTAACATTTTATAAAAAGACTGTATAACTTCAAAAATACTGCAGCATTGCTGTTACAACAATTTATTGCAGATTATTATTGTCTAATGATCCATTTCCCTAAATGATCATCCCTTTGCCTCTTTCCCAGGCGCCCAGCTATATGGTTTCTCAGGAGAGGAGGGACTGGAGGGATTACACAGCACCAGAACAGCCACCGCTTCCTCCTCCACATCACCATGGACCGCATGCTGAGCTGCAGTACAGCCAGTGCCACTACCCCTCCCCGCTCAGCCGGCCCTGGCCTGGGGCACACACTGAAAACGGTAGGGCAGCCTTACACATATTATGGACACCATATTAAGAGCTGCTCAGGTTTATAAGACTATATGCATATGGTCGCTGTCGGGTGAAAACTTCATAACTCCAATTTTGGTGATTGTCAGGTTTTAACTTCAATTGCAGGATCACATGGTCCTCTATCCTCCATGGGTTGAGCAAGTGCTACAACCCTTGGATTTATGAAACCCTTTTCATAACCAATTAAACTCAAAAATGCATGGTGGTCAAGCTAAAACAAGGCTGTTTTTCTTAGTTTGTGAAAAGTTGGCATTTTGGAGATATAAGATTTCACCTGACAGCAGTGATACTATACTTTGAACATTAGCTCTTTATAATACAGAGCAGAAATAACATTTAACGCCCAAGTCCCGAATTAATTTGGCCAAATAACTTCTAGGCATGTCCACAAAGATGTTTAAAACGTTTATTTTATTAACTACAAAAATAACTAAATATATAAGTCTGTTTTTCTGAATTTTTCCATAATTTTACAAAAATGATCAAAGTAACCAATTCTTTTCCAACCACAGAATGAATTAAAAAATTATTTAGATATTACATACTGTCCATCATTGTATCCAATGTGAAGTCACTCAATTTGAGAGAAAATGTCATCCATGTAATGACACAAAGCATAAAGAAAGCCATGTGGGGCTAATCTGTTTCACCATGGGGAGCTGATATAGACTGAGGCTTTAAGTTAAAGGTACTAGTTGTCTCTGATTTGTAGGTAGCTTATGCCTTTGTCAAGCTTGTTGAAATCTCAGTAGTCGTTCCCATATAGTTTCACAGTGGAACCATTGACCTCCTCCATGAAGGCGCCGCTCAGTGTATTAAATAGCAATAAATCACAAAAGTTTTTATGAAACAAAAACATTAGAGTTCTAGCAAAAATGTTAGGTGTGTGCTCTGTGTGTATTAAACCCAGAAAAAGCCTGCGGCTTCAGTCGAGAATAAACAAAAACTGACAAGGCAATGGGGAAGCATCGAAGTGGAAGTAGATTCAAATGAAATATAAGAAGTTAATCATTGCAGGAATATTAAAATATAAATGTTATATTATATTAATTGGATGTTTATACAGCATTTTTGTGAAAGGATTAGGTGCTGGTATGAACACATGACCTGCAATATTTAATTAAGTAATTAAAAGATCAACTAAGGATATGTAGGATTATTAAATGCCTTATGCTTATCATATTACGTTAATTCCATTCAAATTATTTAGTAATTTTACATGCCATCTGTTACTGTGTAATTTACAAACAAATAACTTGAAACTATAGTAATATTATAATCCAGCAGTTACACATTATTCCTGCCCTGTAGAATGAAAAGCATTCATTTGATCTTGACAAAGAACAAAGCAAGCTGAGCTTGACTTCAGTGTGCATATGAATACCCTGCATATGGTGAGTTGGACCAGATATCATGATTGTTCAAACAGGGGCGTCAATTCACTACATCCTAAGGAACAGCAAAGTTCCTGCATCTGATATCACTGTGACACCAAAACTGCATCGACTATCTGGACATGTAGGGCAATATCTGTTGACTGACAAGATATTATTATTATTGTAATTTAGTCAATGGGATGAATTTTTAGATGTAGATCATCGAACTAGCCTTGCACAGACACACACAGCTTATAGAGGAAACATTGCAGACTGCTCCACTGATGTCAATTTGTTTTAGATTTGTCACAGTTTTTGTTTGTAACAAAAACTAATAATAATAATAATAGCAAGGAATCTCTGTCTGTATGTGTGTCCTTTGCATATCTTGTTCGTCCGATCTACTTCACACTTGGCGGGTGTATTGCTGGGGACCCAAGGACGTGCAGTGTCAGATTAAATATTAATTAATAAACTTTGAATAAACAAGCGAACAGCGCTCTGTGCAGCAGCGGGGCTCAAAGCAAGCAGCAATACCGGAGGCCAAGCAATCGGCCCGTTCTGAACAGGCATTTTGAACGGGCACTGCACTAGTAATGATAAAAACATAAATAAACATAAACATAAAATCTGAGCTCAATTTTGCCACACCTGACGCCCATGTGTTCAAAGGCTTTCTCAGAATTCTTTTGTTACAACACATCTCAATGTAAAAATGTAAATCACACACACACACGCACATGCGCGCGCACACACACACACACACACACACACACACACATACACACACACACACACACACACACACACAGGTCCTGCAGAGGTCTTTTGGTGATAAGCATCAATTAGAACTTCACTTAACATTTATCAGTCAGGCTCCCCTGAGGTGTAAAAAGACCCCAAGACTGCAATTATTAATATGATTTAAGCCATTGTGAGTTATTGTATTAAAGATGCTAGGGACCAGATAACAGCAGAACAGTGCCACTTTTCATATTTACTAATTGCTATGTTCATTTTTATTGGCTTGCAATAAATGCTGCTGAGCTAGTCCTGTGCCTAATCAGCTATGATTAGTTGCTCATTGTCCAGTTAATTAAACTAATAATGGACAACCAAACAAAAACAAAACAAAACAAAACAAAACAAACCAATACATTTTCAGATCATTTGAATATGTATGTTATGTTGAATATTTATGGACATTCTTAACACATTCCTCAGACAGACTTGCAGTGGTTCCATATTAGACTTTTATAAAAAAAAAAATTCCCCCCATATCCCTGCATATTTTTGTATCCAGTAATCCATAAGGGAAGTGTCATGATGCCTTTGCACATTTGTCAATCTTAGCTAAATAGTAATAATGATGTCATTATGATCAATAGTCCTTTGATTTATTCTACGCAGGTTTTCAGGTGACCAGGCCCTTCTGTACCTACTCCTCAGAGTCCCAACCAGCAGTGTTTACAGTGGACCACAACAGTGCCATATCTGGTAAAGAATCATCTCACAAACACAGACATACACTAATGTTCACTTACACTCTTGGTTTCAAATTTACAAACGCAATTGCATTTACAGAAAAGAAACTACAAACACTTTGCACAACTTACTTCCCTATTCTCAAACTCAGGGCAGCAGGCCATGATAGTAAATAGTGAGGTGGTTTTTTGTAGATCCATCACATGATCAGGGGAGTTTTAAAAGGTGCTTGAAAAGATAAGAGAACTGAATAATTGAAGGAGAAATCTGCATGCTTAGATTGCTACAAATATAAATCTTTTTATTGATATGCTTTTCTGTCCAAGACCTCAACTTATAATCTTGATGAAATCGCCCTCTATGATATTTCTGCTAAAGGCTCTTCTCTTTCTTCCAGACTTCAGCCTGCACGTGTCCCTATTCTACAGAGAGTCTTTGGTGAGGGAGGTTACCACCACCAGTCCAGAAGGCTGTCGGATCACCTCCTCTCCCTCCTCTTCGCCTTCCTCCTCCTCCTCTTCCTCCCCCTGCCCGGAGGACAGGCTGTACAGCGGGGCGGAAATCATCCTCTTCCCGTTCCCTTACCCCGAGTCTCAGAGGCAGGGTGCCGAGATGCTTCCCAATGTACTGGAGAGGGGGGTGCTGCTGTGGATGGCACATGACGGCCTGTACGCTAAGCGTCTGTGCCAGGGACGAGTGTACTGGGAAGGACCTCTGGCGCCATACATGGATAAACCCAACAAGCTGGAGAAGGAGCAGACAATCAAACTGTTTGACACCCAGCAGTTCCTCATAGGTGAGCACTGATATGCTGCCATAGTGTTCAGAGCGATATGAGTGCAACATTATGACAACAGTGATTAAACAAAACCACTATTTTTACAGTAAGTACACTACCAGTCAAACGTTTGGACACACAAATTTTTCTAATAGTAAAGACAGTGAAATAACACAAATGGAATTATGCAGTGACCAAAAAACAAATCAAAACTATCTTACATTTCAGATTTTTTAAAGTAGCCACCCTTTGCCTTGATGAAAAGGCAAAGACCTTCATACATAGGCATCAACTTCACTATTTATATTTGTCTAAGAAACAAATTTCAAGCATTTAATCATAAGCCTTTAGATCAGAATGGCTTTAAGATCATGAAAAACAGTACATTCAATCAGGCGTGTCCAAACGTTTGACTGGTAGTGTATATAAAATTATTAATGTGCTTAGATTCTGAAAAGGTACAGAAAATGTGCTTTTCACAACTTTCCAGTCAAATTGTAACTCAAATTACAAGTATTTTGCCTCAAGGTAAAAAAAAAAAATCCAACACTCATAGGAGAAACCCCCCCCAAAAAAAACATACTGCCTCTTCAGTCCAACCATGCAACCCCATGATTTTGCATCTTGTGGTGCAGATACCCTTTTCTTTGAATCAGGATACTTTTACTGTCTCTCATAATGTCTATCTTCAATGATTACAGTAATTAGAAAGTAATCATGAATACGCCACGTTTGCTGTTCATGACATGGTTATGATGTTGACCGTGGTGATGATGGTGATGTTGATGTAGATGATGATAATGAAGGAGAGGGTGCAGGTGCTTTAGCTGGGCAAGTCCCTCTCAGTGTTGAGGTAACCTCACATATAAACGATGGATAAGAAAGCTGTCACATTCTCAGCAGGGGGCCAGAGTGTGTGGAGTCCCCACCCACCTCCTGTGGTCCACCACACACTGAAGTCTGACAAGCTAGTCCACACTGCTGTTTGTCTGTGCCATTTTATTACACTGTAATTTCCATCATCTTCACCAGTAATTTCCAGAAAAATTTCCCTGATCACAGATGCTCCTCTAAGCACGATTAGGAAGAATATCAAAAGTATGAGCTAAGTTAGGGGGTTTTAATGTTTTGTTTTTTTAATGTAATATACTGAACTGTGGGTTTGCAGTAGTGGGTAGTGGGTTTGTTGTGGGTAACATGATTGTCTCACAGTATCCCCTTTCTTTCCTTGCTCTCTTTCTCTCTCCAGAGCTTCAGGATTTTGTCCATCATGGCCGACGCATACCTACACACCAGGTGGTGCTGTGTTTCGGAGATGAGTATCCCGACCCACAGCGCCAAAGGAAGATGATCACAGCACAGGTATACCTAAACTTCCACAATTTACTTAGTAATTGAGTGTATTCCTTGAAAGGTGTATGCACTATTACCTTTGCTGGTGGTAAAAATATAGTTATCAGTATAATTTATCACCTTAACAGCCTTTTCTAGAAATGAGAGACCTTGTGATTCAACATTCATACATAGAGGTCCGTTCCTTTCAGGTGGAGCCGATGTTTGCCAGAAAGCTGGTGTACTATTACCAGCAGAACAGTGGCCACTACCTGCGGGGTTATGATCACATTCAGGAACAGGAAACCTCTCCAACAGTCAACTATCCTGCCCAGAGACCTCTACAGCACATTCAGGAGTGACACACATACACACACACACACACACACACACACACACAGGACGACATGGATGTGAATGTAGACTATTGAGCTTTTTATCAGGTCGTCACCACAAAACAGAATCTGTCAGTCATTTGCTGGACTTCAGAACATTCTTTTCTCTACTTTTCTTCCATTTCTCTTTTAAATAAGAAGCCAATAACAGTCCCACTGTATTTTGTATGTATAGTATTGCATATATTTGCTTTTTATCAGGTCGTCACCGCAAAACAGAATCTATGGCAGTCATTTGCTGGACTTCAAAACATTATTTTCTCTACTTTTCTTCCATTTCTCTTTTAAATAAGAATCCAATAACAGTCCCACTGTATTTTGTATGTATAGTATTGCATATATTTTTTGTATACAATGTTCTCCAAATTATGTTTTCCAAATAAAGAATGTGAAAAGATCTGGGCCTCATATCCAGTTTCTAATCAGTAGAGATGTGTCTGTGCGATTCTATAGATATAGTGACATTAGATGCCTTTTATTTGTATGTGATTATTGTTTCAGAAATATAAAAATGAGTATGTGTATGAAATATCCGCTCTAAGGTTGTTATAGATGATGAAATTGATCTGCTTTACTGCTTCAGAGGTTTGGCCATCTTTTTTATCTCTTGTGTGCATATATGTGTTTTTCTTTTTCCTGTGACATCTGTGGGTGCTGATGGGAAATCACTCAAAGCCCACAGGTGAGAATCCACAAGGCCCCGTGATGGCAGTGTGGGCTAGATGGTAGAACCTGCTGTAGTGCTGAGGGGTGAAGAAGGGGAATACCCTGCTTTTTTCACTCACTCACACACCTATGTGTCTGAGTCTTTGTGTCTGCTGTGACTGTGGCATATAGTGATATATGTTTCTATCTGCATGTAGTATTGTGACAGTGTGAAGGATGCGGTTTGGGGGTAGTGGGGGGGGGGGGGGGGGGGGGGAGATGAGGGGAGCGGAGGGCGACAGAGACAGGAAGTACTAGCACAGGTGCACAGGAAGAATGGCCCCTAAGAGAAACACTGATACGTCAAAGGGATAAGATAAGATGAAGGAATATAGATGAATAGCGTCCTATATCATTTTTTCACATAACAGTTGCACACACACTTAGCAATGAAAACAGCATATACACTGAAAATGTGACACTAAAGACAAACATGAACTCTTCCACTTAAGATTAAACTCCATGTGTTTATAAACGTGAAGCAATTCCATTAGTGGTTCAAAATCTTTGTGTTCTATCCCCTAAATGTGCAAAATGATAATGTAAGCTTTGGCTATCCAGAGAACAGTCGACTATATCAACACCTAGTCCACTATATACTTCGATTCTGGGTTTCAGTGCCCGTAAAAAAACGTAGCTGCATGTAATTCACAGCTGGAATGTGAGAGAAATCGATGTTATCGCTGGTCTGGTGGTGCAGTGGAGGAAGCTGTTATCATAAATTGTTTCCCCCTTGGCTGCTGGATGTATTGCAGGCCGTATCTACGAAAATCTATTCCTATTAACTCTGGTCTGCTTTGACTTCAACATAATTAGAACGAAATTCCTTTAAATTATGTCAAATATATGAAAAACAAAATGAAACATTAGCTTGTATTGGCTAAATAAATTAACTATTTTGCTTGCAATGCGCATAAAGACTTAAAGGCCAAAGCTATAACTGCAGTGTGGTTTGTTTTCATGGTGATTTATTAGATTGAAGATTATATTTACAAGCTGAACTTTATTGACTGAGCTTTTGATATGAAGAATTACAGTTTGTGAGAGCTTAATATTTTGTTTTGAGTTTTGCTAGTATTTTGAGTCTGTAGACGTTTTGGTTATATATGTATGCAATGGTTGTTAGCATTATAAAACAAACCTGTTTTTTTGAGTTATGATGGGGACAGAAAGTTTATTTCCCACCTAGTATAAGCCAGACTCTTCAAGAAAACATTGAGGGCTTAGAGCCAGGAGGATGCAACTGGCATTTTAGGAGAAAATTAAATCTACAGTATATATCAGGTAAAAGCTCTTGAGGACATCTATTTATTGGTGTAAGTATCTATTTGGATATTTAAGTGATGACATTATCAGTATCAAAAGATATTTACAATAGTTGATCAAATTTAGTCCACTTTTTTGTTTGCCACTTCTGTAAAGTTTGCCAAAACCTACTTACACCCTTCTGGCCTCAAGCCCTCGTATTATAAATAAATTCTGTATCTTTAATAATTATCCCTACAGGAATTTCAAAGAAGTTAATGTTTTGAAAATAAAATGCTTGAATTGTAAGATATCCCCAATCCTTGACTGAATGAACAGGCAATGCTGTAGGTTTAATCTAATGTCCCTGTTTAGGGAAATCTTGTTCTCTCTCTCTCTCTCTCTCTCCTCTCTCTCTCACACACACACACACACACACACACAAAAACACTCTCAACACATTTACAGAAAGGCGAGAGTACAGGATTGCCTACAACGCAAATCATGTGGAGCAAAACTATCAAAACGTCTTAGAATAGCCTGTGGCCTATTCTAAGACATTTCTTGCTTAAGCTTCAAGCTGAAATGAATATGGAGTAAGTGGAGTGAAACAAGTTTACATGACCAAGTCATATCAACACCTTTGAGGGTCTTTCAGTAACCTGCAAAATGTCACTTTCTTTTCTCTTTCACTCTCTCTCTCTCTCTCTCTCCCTCTCTCTCACAAACACACACACATACACACACTAAACATACATACAGAAAGGATCGCCTAATGCAGAACCCCAGGGCAGCTTTGGGGCTTGAGGCCTTTTTTTCCCAAATAACACCAGCAACAATGGGCCCCGTTTACTGTCTGCACAGGGTGACTGGACAGTAAGTGGAATGGAAAAATCATACTCATCCCGTAACATGCAGGGAAACCAAACCTGTTCCGCTTGAGCTGAAACCAGTGGCCTCACAAATGGGAAGGAAAACTACCTATGTGGTCTCTGTGTAGGGCCAACCAGGGAGGAGCTCTCTGGTTCCCAAGCCTGAGAGAGAGGCTCACGCACTGGATGTAAAGTCCGCACCAAACCTGTTGCAAGACCCCAACAAAATATCAGGCTGGAGGAAATTTTCTATTGTTATGTAAACACCACAGGAAATTGTATACAATAATAAAATGCTATTATTATTATTATTATTATTATTATTATGCTGTTGAAGTCCTAAAGTCTGACACAGTTTTGTGGGAGGAGGGATGAAGGCTCTGTTTTGTTTTTCTTCTGTGGTCCAGAGTTTCGATCTCTGCATTTACTTCCCTCACACCTAAACCACATTACTTTCACAATGGCTTCAATAGTCTGACCAAAATCAAACTCAGGAATGTTTTTTTTTTTGTGAAGCATGAATCCTGTTCCCCTCAAAACATCTAATCAGTCTCCTCAGTCTCAGTCTCAGCTGGCAAAAAAATAATAAAAAAAAATGTTTGCATGACTACCCAGTCAGACATTTGACCACAAATTCAAATCATGACAGTGAAAAGTCCCAGGGTTATTATACATATATATGTATATTACACTAAGTGTGTGTGTGTGTGTGTGTGTGTTTGTGTGTGCATGTGACTGTCACACTGTCACACTATTACTGTTATAGGGACTTGACATTTATGGAATCAGGATAAAACATGTGACTCCCCCACCTACCACATCTGATAATAACCCGGTTACGTCAGTGACTCACAACCACTTCAAATCACATTTCACAATTACAGTAAAACTGCCCCATTCATAGCATGCTACAGAGGGACATACAAAGTAACTTGTAAGTGGGCATATTGAAGAAAAGAGCTCTGTACCAATCAATCAAGCAATCAATCACAAAGTATAAAGCTCTGTTCCGTAGTTTTTGTATAAAGTCCCTCAATAATATGACATGGACAACAGGATGCTTGATTGAAATACATACAAATGTCATATCAAAAGGCCATACAAATACAGCATCTGAATGATCTACAATCTGGAGTTAATATCATCTGTCCTCTAGTCTGCTGCGCTGTTTGATCTATAAGTTACAACTCTTTGTGATTAGAAAACAATGAGAGAAAAAGAGAGTCAGATTTGGAAAGAAAAAGAACAAAAAGCCATTCACACCATTTGCCATGGTGTTTCCCCCTCTGCAGGAAGCCACATTATTTGTAGTCAGGCTTCAGTTTTTCCGCCCATGTGAGCCGTTACCTCGAGTCACATCATCCTCACCCCTCCAGGCAAAGCCTTGGAGCGGACAGTTTAGTCAACTACTGCCTCAAACATCACCAAAATAGGCTTTACAGAGAAATGAAACTATCAGTGTATCAAGAGTGTCAAGGGAAAGTGTTTCTGAGGTTTCCATCTTGAATCAGTCTGTTGATATGAGCTAATAGAAACAACACAATCTGATCCCTCATTAACACTATTACATATTATTATACTGAGACACATTACAATACAGTACAATAAAGTCTCACTCCAATTCCACAATTCCACAAAAAATAATAAAAAATTGTCTTAATAAATCACAACAGAATCATCTTGCATGAATCATCTTTCCTGTTGCTGGTATTTTGCCCCTTACTGCCCTTCACACATTCATGATTTTTTCTTTTTTTTTCTTATCTATTTGGGTAACGAATACAGCGCTATTGATGTTGATTCAACTTGACAAACTTTGTCTTGTCACTGTGTTTCCCCTTTAAATTGAGATTTTCTGATAATAATCATGAAGAATCTGAGCAACATAATCGGAAGTGTCATAAGAAGCACCGATAGAATTTATTTTTTTCATTACACATCAAGGCTGTGAGCCAATAAATAGAGCCAGTGCCTAGAAGAAACCTGAACAATGTTTTGCTGACATCTGCTGGTCCTTCAGTCAAACCTATGAAGAAATTTAAGGTTTGAATGTTGTAGCAATTTTTCCAAAAATGTCAGCTCTTTCAGATCTTACATGTAGAAATATGTGTATAATAACAACAACAATAATATTAATACAATTAATAATTACAATATTGATAATAACAGTAACAACAACAACAACAATAATAAAAATAATAATAATAATAATGCCTTCCTAGGTGGTCAAAGTATCAGTTTCATACATACCATGTGTGGTCGCAGCAGCATTGAAACACTTGGCAAACTGCAGGCATGGGATACTTTTTAACCAGCTATAGCTGCCATATGGTGCTGGAGAGAAAAGGGTGTGTGTGTGTGTGTGTGTGTGTGTGGGGGGGGGGGGGGGGGGGCAGGAAAACAACTCTGGTCCCCTTGCTGGGGTGAAGGCTGTCAAACTGTCTGTACAGATTATTCGAAAAATACAGAGGCATCCAAAATAACTTGCTTGTCCTTTGAATTCAGAATCAGAATCAGTATAGTTTTATTGGCCAAGTATATTTGCATGTACAAGGAATTTAACTTAGTGGTTGCTTGTGTACTTTGTTAAAAGACAATATAAACCAATAAAAAGAGTAATATAAAAAAAAAGCAATATAGAAACAGTAGAAGAAAAAAGTTAAAATCATAATCAAATACAGAATATAAGTGTTCACTACTCAGTTTGCAAATTCTAATGAATGCCTGAATGCCTTTATTTTTGAAAACCTCATATCTGTGGTAATTCTACACTTGACTCAGAGTCAGTGACCCCAGTGTGTTTAGGGTCAGGGAGAGGTGAGACCCCTGCCCAGGATTTGCTGACAGTCCTGTTTAACCCCAGTCCAGTCTGGCTGATCCCGCTTGTTGACCTGAGGGTTAGCAGGGTGTTGACCTCATTTTCCTTTTCACGATCTTTGACACCTCAAGCTGATACTGCAAATCTACCAATCATCACCCGCCAGCCCATCGCTGATGCTATGCTGTCATGAAGCAATGGCTGATGGGAGCAACCAAAAATTGTTTGCAGATAACATTGTCAAATTTTGTTTTTTTTGTAATTGCAGCACACTTGACAATAAAACTGACTGTAGGTGTAACTCCTCATATACACTTACACTTATTCTCCATTACCCACTAATAATATAATAATTCTCAGATAATGACCTACAAGAGGCATGAGAATTGCTCCCCATCATCGGTAAATAAAAACTTTATCGACACAATTAATCTACTTGAATTGTTTTGTAGACATCTGTGTTTATTTGAGAGTCTTCAGATAACAATGTACTTGAACCAATACATTGCGATGGCAGGAAAGCAATAACAGTTGTCGGATGATAAGGGAACAGCAAACTAATGGAAAACACGCAGATGACTTGGGACATGAGTGTAAACAGATGGGTTTGATAAGCGGGACAATATGGTAGGCTACCTGGCAGTGGTGCAAGGGCTGGACTGCCTGTTTAGTTTGGCTGGAAGGAACTTATGGGGGTTTTGGAGCTAGAGGATGTTTCGCTAAAACGTCATTGGGGTTGGGTGACAAGACAAGTAGGACAAGCTGCAATTTCACCTAACTCCAGATTTTATCCAAAGAGACACAGAACAGACACAGAACAAGATTTCTATATTACCAAAGCTGGCAAGAGTTCTCAGCCAACTAGGAAAAAGCCACTGTGCATTGATGGGTGCAGTATAATAAACCACCAGCAGGGAGTGATGTATCATTAGTTGGTCACTGTCTGTGTGGAGCTGGAGAGAGTGAAAATATGAATCTCCCTCACACAAAATAACCATGATGTACGCACATTGGGACTGCTGGAGTGCAGCGATCGGTGCATTTGCACAGCCTTTGATCACCACTAATAGCCCAAGGACCTGACTCAACTAACACCCCCGCCTCTAAGACAAACACACATACATGCACGCACACACACACACACACACGCGCGCGCGCGCGTACTGTATGCCTGTGCGCACACACTCACAGACTTTTCAGTAACTTGTTTCCTCAAAGTAATTTGGGGACGTTAATATTGTCAAATCATGCTTTCTGGAATCACAGCAAATTGTGTCCTATCAGAAGTAGGACTTGGGGTTTTCATTTATTTATCTTTGTAAACAGAGATGGGTTATTTTTTTGGTTAAGAGACATGCAGAACCGTGCTGACAGAGAGACGGACGGACTGGAAGGTGGTTAGAGTGACAGCTCGTAGGCCGTGTTGCGTGAGAGTGACTCGGGCTTTTCTCAGACTCTGTGTGGTCTGGGTGTGTGGTCTCCAGCTGACGGGCAGGGAGGAGGACGGGAGAGCCCTGTGTGTGTGTGTGTGTGTGTGTGTATGTGTGTGTGTCTGCTCATGTGTTTACTTTATCCAGAGTCAGGTCCAGGCTCTCTGTAGCCACGGCTTGACTAGAAAGCCCTGCCTTCCGCCACTCAGCAGCCCCGGTCTGAAAGATAAACACACACTGCCACCAGTCTGACATGGCTCATCTAAGGATAATTTTTATCCATGTATACTTATGGGACCTAAGGGACCTTTAGGCTGAGGCCTTAAGCCAGTATGTGTCTTCTGAAACTATGGCCTTATGTAGTGTAGTTGTACTATAGCTTTTCATAACAGGACTGTAATATAAATTAACACAGTTCATTAATCTTACCTATGAGCATATTCATGGACATACTGGCCACATTCTGCATTGAGCATAATTTGATAGCTGACCACATTTTCTCTTTCGTTCATGTCTTTGCTTAATATAAATTAGACAAGCATAAATTCTGTGTCAATGCGGAAAGTAGGTACATTGTGCCTGACTAAGGACTTGGAACTATTGTGTAATCAAGTAATTCTAATTCTTTTGGGAAATCCGATATTCAAAATGAAGACAGCTCAATTTAGCATGAAGCTTATTTTTTCAGTGTAAGTGAATTATCATCTGCCATTTGAGTTTTGTTTTTGCCAGTATCCTATTCCTCACAATTTAGTCTGCAAACTAAGCCAATGGAAACAACCAAGGAAACAGAGAGAATTAAAAAGTTTTACCTTAATATCATTAAGTATGGATTCGCAAAAAAACGAAACGAAAAAACAAAGCAAAACATAAATAATTAAATAAATAAATTATACCTCATACAACATACAAGCCCTTCCCCCTTGCGCACACACACACACACACACACACACACACACACACACACACACACACTCAACCATAGACCTAGTCTACACCCCTCTCCCACAGCGATCTCAGGGGAAGACTATGTAATGCAGTACTGCTGAGAACGCGCCATGAAAATATAAATACAACCTCGGCGCATTTCAACCATGTAAATAAACAGGGCCACCCAAATTTCCAATTAGAGCTGGTGTGGAAGGCAGGAAATGGGGTAGAGAAGAACAGACCACACCCCCTTTTCTATCCCCCATCCCTGAAAAGGGTCTGGGTCAGGGACATGGGACAGTGGCAGGCGACACAGTGGGTAGCACAGCCTGCAGCACCCCAGTCTAGGCCCTTTGCCCCCCTCAATCCTCGTTACACCCTCCCTGCCAACCCCACTCTATGCCCCTCCCCTCCACACCTCTCAATTCTAAAACATGGAACTCAAATGGATTCACACAAGCTTCCTTTTGTGTATGACATTCTCAAGTACAACAAACAGTTACAAAATGGATTTAACAATCATTCTCTTCGAGTCAAAAAATCCTGTCGTGGGCTTGAAAAGACTTAACACATGCATGTGATTCTAAAACGACTTGATTACTTTGGTAATACAGAGGATTTAATTGGCAGCCTGTCCACATGTTTCTGCCTTGCAGACATTTCATCTACTTCATTACACTAGCTTGCCTTATCAGTTCCATCTAGGTTATCAGGCTATTCCGATCTGGTTGAAATGAGGCATTCTCACTGTATTGCACTAGTTCTGGGAACAGCACGGCACCACTATTACGCAGCTGAGCTCGGAGACCACCCAGGAGCTGGGGTCCAGTTGTGTGAGGCAGAGGCAGGGTCCTTGTTTTGATAGGAAAGACAAGCCCTCTCCAGGGAGAGATAGTGCTTTAATGGTGTAGCAAGGTTTGCCTGATAGCTGCTGGATCAAAGTCTGATAGACTTGCCTGGCACTCACCCGCTCGAGCTAATGTGCCTCTCGGTGCCTGCCTCAGCTGTGGTCGGGAGTCAAGCATCATGGGGCCTATTAGTTAACATAAACACACAACTTAGCGTAATTACCCCAGAGAGTCAAAGAGCTCTGTCATGAAAGTCACTTTCACTTCAGATATGGCTGCTGAGGATGTTACCATATTCCTTAATGACTATAAATCACACTTTATATAAGCAAAGCCTGAGGAAAGGGTACGGAGGTAATGAATTGTTCTCTATGTATGTATGCAGAGTATTTCTAGAAACTTTACATGATGGTGTCGTGTCCAGTCTGGATGGCACTGACATTGATACGCCAGCAGTGTGGCTTTGGAGCAAATCCTCCTCACTCCGTTGTCCATTGTTCAGTGTTTATGTTTGATTGGTCTCTGACTGCAGTGTCTCTTCCCTCGCAGGCTCCCAAACAGCCACACAGGAAACAGACAGTATAAACACAGGGCTCGGGAGCCCTCTTTTGCCTCGAGTCTGAGCTGCATGACCACAATGTAAACACACAGACATTGGCAGCTCATTTTGAGAAGGTTTCTAAAGCTAGGGGTTGTCACTCAAATGAGGGCTTGACCAACATCTCATGATAGTAACAGATTATGGACTATTTGCTGCAATATTGTCCTTTTCCATTGAATAATCAATAAATAGAATGCATTTTTTTTATCAAAGTTTTGTTTTGGCTATAAGTTTTGCTGTTTTCAGGATGTAAAACAAAATCTTTACTCATAACATTGGGCCTATAATAATTAATGCATTACAAGTCTGGAAAGAGGTCAACAAACATTTTGACATTTCAATCACTCTTTGCTTGCATTCCCCAATTTGGTATAACTATAATATATAGTAATATATATATAATATATAATTTCATATTAACAGGTTCTAAATCCTTTGTCTTCCCTCAGTGGTCTAGCAGAAATATATACAGTATATACCCTGAGTGACATTTTTGATTATATTTTCTATATCGAGGACTCCGGGCAGCTCTGAAAACGTATGCTGTTCCCTGGGATTCACCAATTAAAATCTGTCCAGTTCTTCTTACTCTATTAACTCCTTCCAAATCCTCTGGCTGGGTGTCTGCTATATATTCTAAACATATCTCAGCATGTACAGCGAATCTACCAGTAACATTTATATTGGATAGAGAATTGAAGGTCTGTGATACACAGCCCCACTGGCAAATGATATGGAATAATGTTTATATCTCCTCTAAGAATTTTTCACATCAGTTAATTCATTGTACGGTTCTACAGAGGTTTTACTTTACTCCATGTTGCTGTTTCCAGCCTAAAGTATCAGACTCCCATATGCAACAAGTGCAATTTTGATTCAGTTGGAATTTACCTACATATGTTTTGGGATTGCCCTATGATTTTCAGATGTGGAACATTTTCTAAACAATCTACAAGACCTTAACTTGCCTGTGTGCCCTGCTCTCAAAGTCAACTGTCCTATTGTTTGCATGTACATCACTAAATGTGAGATACTTTTTGTTACTATGCTTACCCCAACACTGCTGTTGATGCCAAATTTGTATCTAGATTGTGTTAATGTTTGACTGACATCGCTCCCGAAAAAATAAATATGAAAAAAAAGATGATCAGTATATTTGTATAGCACTTTCTTTGCTTCTTTACAAATGTGAAAAACCACGATTGACCATTTTATAGGAAAGAAAAAAGAAAATAGGATGCAATTGATTGATGCATTTGGTATGAGTATGACTGGTGCTATGATTGTGCTATAATGCTATGACTGATATTACTGAACCCCTGAGTCAGAAAAGGTTAAAATAAACAGGATAAGGAGGATAATAATTAGCCATGGAGGTGAGGAGGATACCCACATCAGATGCCTGTGAATGGTCACTGATGAATACACAGAAAAACATCTTATGATCACAGCTTTTGATAATTTGAGCCTCTTGACAGCCAAGCCTGGATATGCACCAACTGATGTAGCAACCAGTTAGATGGAGCAGAGCCCATCAAGCCATACGTCTCACTCCCTACATGTGTCAGACAGTTCAGTACACAGACTGCCAGACTGGATTCAGAATGTAGCAAAACATAACAAGGTAGCATTAATACTAAAGTGCACCTCTGCAACTGCGTTCTTCGAGGTGTAAAAATGAAAAAGACACACTGCGAACTTTGCACTAATATTGACCTTCCATTAACTGAGACTTACAGCCTCTGTCCTGCTTCAGCGTTAAGACCACCACAAGCCCTCTGGGAGCGTATTTTTAACAGCAACATGGTGGTTTTAACAACCCCGGTTAGAACAACAAGGTGGGGACTGGTATAGTACGGGAAAGAGCCTGGTCCTGGTTTAAGTGGACCTGCTGAACATCAGTGGGAACTAACCATAAACCACTGTTAACATATGGTTATTATTATATCAACATTACAGTGTATTTGCCTACAGTATAATTATTTGCAGTGTGATAATCAAGACGATTAGCTACAAATCTGTCTGTCATTCAACATGAATAGTGCTCTTGTGTGCAAGGCTATTTGTATTGCTTAAGTCAATCCAGTCTAAGTCGTGACTTTGTCTCATAGCTGGGTAAGTATTACGTTCACTAAGTGGACTGGACAGCAGTTCTCGCAGCAGAATCTTTCAGATGATCAAAATGTGCAGTGTACTTGTGTTGTGACCAGTTCTCTAGAAGGCGCCTATTCAATGTCAAATCTATTATCAAATTATCCAGCATTTATTTGGATCTTAACTTCCCTCAGTAGGGCAATATCATATGCATATTGCATCAGTATCAGTATTAGCCATGGCATATCCTTAAGAATTAGTTTCAACATTTTTGAAGAACAACAATTTTGACTTTCATTGTTGGCTTTCTCTGTTTTTACTTCATCTACCCCTCAAAGCACTGCATAAATACAATATTGGTCACTGGTTAATACACACACACACACACACACACACACTGATGATGTTGTAGTTCATAGTAAGCACCACATCACCAGTACATATACCCTGCTCTTTATTTGTACAGCACAATCATATTACTCTCTCTAACTGTATCTAAGCACTTAAACTGGACAAATAAGCCTGTTACCTTTACACCGTTCAGCCGAGATGCACTGAACCACTCTGTTTCTTATGCCCAGTAGGGGGCGTGTTTGAACATACTTCTGCACCACTATTTAAATGAGAGGTGACAATATTTTACTAATACAACTGAAAAGGTGAGGACATTTCCATGTATTGACATTCAGATGACTACTTGCATAACTTAAGGTAGCTTCTTCTATAAGCAAAGTAGACTTTGACAGCTCATTTTGTATTGGTGGGTTAGATTTAAGTTGAAAAAGATGTCTGAAAGCGGAAGGTGCAGTTTCAATCTTGGATCCCATGAGCAAAAGGAAATAATACAACTTTGAATTGCATATCTAATACCACATGCATCAAACAATAATCTAGGTGGGCCGGAAGTAGCAGAAATATGAGAGCCATGTGCGACATAAATAAATGAATAACACTGCGATGATGTTCATCCTGCCAATACAATCTAGCAGTGTCAAAAGACAACCTGAATTACAATATGTTAATTCCAGCAGTTGATTTGAATGAGCTGTCTTTCCACACGTTACCCACCCACTTCTGTTCCACTACACCTGTGTGTGTGTGTGTGTGTGTGTGTGTGTGTGTGTGTGTGTGTGGCCTTTATCCCTGTGATTGGTACTACAATGGCATTTCAGTTTGGACAGCACAAGAACTTTGATCCTCCCACTGTCCGTCTGCCTTGCCCTGTCACAGATATGCTCACCTACTTCCCACTAGTGCCATATAGCCGCTCCCTCCTTTGACAATAACCACTCATTTACATGGACTGGACAATCAGACATGACCTTGCAAACTCATTTGCATTGTTTGTCTATTTTTCCATGTGTATAAAATGCTTCCTCCAACTCTATCATTATTCAAATGCTCTCCACGGGATTTTCCGCAAGAAGCTTGCCTCCTACTTACAGCTCAGCTTGCTCAGATCTGAGTCTAAGCAAAGGTTCAGAATAAGCCTCTGGGGTGGAGCACACATGAATATTTCTCTGTCTAAAGGCATCAGGAAAAATTTGACTAGACACTTCAAGGGGTGTAATGTAGCAAGCTACTGGAAATATAGTTCTTTCACAAGTCACAATAACCTGGACTGTGTTTATAGCATCTATCATCCAATGCCCACAGTCTTTTTGTCCTCGTTACAGTAGTTTTCATCAACACCTCTTCATTTACTGAATGCTTTTCAGTGGCTATCCCTCCCCATAAGGTATGAGGTGATGTGCAAATGTTTTGGTTTCACCTTAAGCCCTAATTTAGGTGTTTTTCTCCTGAAGTATCTCTCTAATGCAATGAGATGACTCAGTCTTTCCCCAGGAAGCCACAAATTCACCCTAGAGTGCATGAGCTTACTCACCACCACACTCACCCATCTGTCTCTCTCTCTCTCTCTCTCATATTCTCTGTCTTTCTTTCTTTTTCTCTCCTTCTCTCCCTCTCTCTCTCTGCCTGTCTCCATATTTCTCTTTATCCCTGACATGCTCTCACACATGGTCTTACTCTCATTAACGTCCCTAATGCTTTATAGTCTGTGAACCTGGTGACACCTTATAAACCAACTTGAAGTGACTTAAATAAAAATTTTTTTTTGACTGAATGTTCATCAAACTTCATACTCAAGTTGTTTAAGACATTCACACTCGATGTTCATAATGGCTGCACCACTCAAGTTGTGTACACCAAGATGAAATAATAAAAAACACAATTTAACTCAATAAGTCTTCCAAACCTCAGACAAATAGACAGAAAAATATTGCCAAACCATAGGGTTGAGGAGTCTAACTGACTAAAGCACTTAAACATTATGTCATGATGAAGCTTGCCTGAAAATATAAAGCTATGCAACTAGTGCTGTAAGTGATTCACTGACCATAACACAACTTTCACAGTGCAGCTGACGTACTATTTTAAAATTAAGTAGAGATCTAAATACAGTGAATAATCTGGTATTATAAACTGCTATATCATTGCTTGATGGTGAGTCATAACAATGTGATATAGATATTGTCTATTAGGTATTAACCTTGTATAACTGTGTTCATAAACCTTGTATGAATGCTTTATAAGTCTCTAGGGCTACAGTCTAGTAGGTGATTAGTTCAATAATTGATCATTAAGGTTGACCAAAAAAAAAAAACATTCCACATTTTAACAAATGCATGTGTAAGTAGCCATACCTACATTCTAGGCATTTACTTGTGGTAGTAGTTAGATCCTATAGTATATTAGTTTGTTGTTAGAACACTGAACTCATTGCGGAGCCCAAGGTAGTACACATTCCAGAGAGAGAGAGAGAGTGACAGAGAGAGAGAGAGAGAGAGAGAGAGAGAGAGAGAGAGAGAGAGAAAGAGAGAGAGAGAGAAAAGAGAGAGAGATGCTCACGCACACACAGGCACGCAGGTGTTGATTTGAATTGGTCAGGTTGAATTATGTATTTGATTTTCCACTTTCAACCCTGTCTACAGTTACCTCTAGTTGACGTCCTCTACATGTATATTTGATTGTTGATTGTAATCTGATTTCATGTCTTTCTATCCCCGTTGGCAATGGCAGCCACTTCTCCATCAACACCTACTCTGAATAGTCAACAAAGTGACTCGGGAAGACGTATCTCTGCGGTTGAGTTTAATGCACACCTTGCCTCTTCTCTTTTGATATCCAGCAAAACTGTCAAAACAAGGTCATATGAGGTTCACCCATGTGGGGTTTCTTACTGTTACTGTCTCGCTTAATAAAGGTAGAGTAAGTAGGGTGAAACAGCTTGCGGCGGGAATTTGGATTATATTTTTGCATTTAATTTAGTATTTTACATTTGATTTAAATTACCAAATTCAACTTCAAGGTCTCTCTGCAACCTTCAAAATCTTGCTCTCTCTCTATCTCTCTCTCTCTTTTTCTTTCAGAGTGCTATGATAAAATAAACAAGAACTTGCTCAATACAATGATTAATTACTGATTGTTAATCATTTATCATGTAACTGCTGCTATCATTTTGGGACAATAGAACAGCTTTAGCTTCAACCAGGAAGCATTTAGTCACGCTAACAAATGCACTGTGTAGAAAGTGGGAGTGCCACTCATGCACTGATTGCCTTGATATGATTGTAATAGCTATAATTCAGAGCTCTGCCCATCAAGATACCATTCTAATATGGAAGTTATTACCCAATTAGTACTGCTTAAGGTGCTTGTGCTAAGGGCTATAACTGAAAAGAAAAAACAAAACAGGGAATAAAGCTACTGTGTTTGGTAAATTGCACACAGAATGAAGAGAGAAAAGTATTGAGGGCAAAAAATAGTGAGTGGATTTGAAGGATTTCATTGCATTTGGACAACAAACTACCAAAATCTGTGACTTAATATTTAAAAAAGACAAGATGATTTTTAGGCAAAGGATTTCAGTTGCCTGATAACTCATATTCCATACCGAGTCCTACTTTGATATCAGCAACGGTTTTCTAAGAGTAGGGGTCACTTTTTCAATTGATGACTGTCTCATTTGAGAGTGAAACTCTTTATTTGTAATTTCAACTCTAGAGGGCTCTGTTGCAGGAGGTGGAGAACACTGCTGTGCCTCTGTGGCCTGACTGGGCAGAACACAGCTGTCAAGAGGTGTGGAAAGGCCTCTCTGCTGCTCTCAGCTGTGAAAACAGTTAACAAGAAGCCCCTCACACACCCACACACACACACACACACAGCAGAAAGATTTATTGCTATATTGCACCTTGTGACTTGTATCTGTTGATTCAAAAATCCTGATAGTTTTACGTCAGATTATTGTGTCTAAATCCCAAAGAACTCTGTAGAACATTATTTTGCAAGAGATAAATTGCTGGTGATAAAACTATAAAAAAAAATTACAAGGAACACAATCTACATCCGGAACTCATTATTTTATTTATTTCTTTATCAGTAGGTAACAACACAGCACTAAAGCAAGTGTTATAAATATCAAAACATTTCAGTAGCCAAACTAAAACAGCATAAAGCATAAATGTAAATATAATATTAGCCACTGTACTGAGAGAGAGAGCTGATCTCATTGTGTCTGATAAGCTTTAGTACATCGCATTTGCTTATCTATACAAGGTCAACAGTCACACATTAATAGTAGAATGCTTCTTCCTGATCACAGGTCAAACTTTCTATAATTCTATTAATGCAAAATCGATGGCAATACTGCAGCTGTTCTCCAAACAGGTAGGTATTAGTGATTTGTTAGATTGGCAGTCCTAAAATTCAAATGCATTCTTGAAATGTGTGAAAAATATAGATATACTGTAGTATTTTTGCGGTCACCACACAGCGCACCATCTTCCTAAACTTGAAAAACACATTGTCTTTATTGACAAGGGGTCATCTCCGTTCTCTTTGGGAATAGGAGACATCTTTTACATAATACTGAGCGTTTAAACATGCCATATCCCTGGTTAAGGTTACATCATATGGGCCGTAAAGGGGATATTCAATCACCCTTCATTGTTCCAAAGAGTAAAATGAGTCCTAGATTACTCCGTATTGTCTACCGACTGTATCAACAGAATACACACTTCAACAGTTTGAATCTGGTAAAGTTTAACCATGGCACGGCCCATAAATCAAGCCATTAAAACAGTGTAGTGCAGGCCGCCTGACATTATCAAAAAGGAGAGTTAGAGAAAGAAAGGGAGGAAAAAAACAATTATATACTTTGTATCATTGACCTGTCACCTTATCTTGGGTGTCCTGTGAAAACTTAGAACAAGCTACGTAATCCACTGGGCTAGACAGCCTGTTGATTTTCTATTCAGATTCAGTCTACAGGTGCTCATTCAGGGTCTTGACCTCATTGACACAATAAACAAAGTGTGAGCTCTCACAACACAAGGATTTCAGCTTCTTAGGTTACAAATTACTGACAACAAACCCTAAAATGTGTCATCAGACCAACAAATTGCAGCCAAAGACATGCAACAATGTACATAAGATAAAAAACAATCAAAATGACATAAAAGGTAAGTACAAAGTCAAATGTCACTACATGACTGTACAAAAGGGAGTAGTCCAAAAGCAGATCAGAAGAACTAGGAGCCAAAACTGAAAATGATATTGGCTAAACAAAGCATAGACTGTTCCCTGTGGAGTACACCTCAAAATCCCTCTTAATCGTTTTAAATTTAACAGAAGCGACCATCTCTTTAAGTTTTAATTATGAGTTCCAAGCAGAGGCAGCAGACTACATGAAAGCCTTTTTTTACCTATAATATGTTCTGGAAGGATAATTTTTCCTTGGAACCTAAGTTTTCTTATTGCTCTTTATCTGTCACTCTCAGTACTGTTTTATCATATCTTTTAAAAAAGGTAATTAGAAGATGTAATCTCTGTAATCTCTGTCAGGAGGATTATCTGTACAATCCCTCTATGCGAAGGATCTGGGGTGCATCTCGGCTGTAGTATGGGCTATGAGGGGACACCAGTCTTTATCTGGACATGGTGGGACATTGCGATCCTGTATCACAGAAAAATTGGGCATGCCAGCCTTGGGCGGAGCCAGACACAGGTTTGTTTATGTCCCTCAGCCCACATTGCGTGCCAGACGGGAGTCACCCATGTCAACACCAATCCCTAAGCATAGAATTCCCTTCCACAGAGACATTAGTCATTAGTGTTTACTGTGGACACTGTTTGTGTCTTTACTTTGTGTCTTACTCATCAGCTACCTTATTAAGTAAGCTTCAAAATCCCAGAAGAATAATACCGAGGAATTTCAGGGCTGTTTGTATATGTGTGCCTCACTGCTTCTTCTCAGATTGTTTAGATACGGGCCTCACCCCAACTGACAGCTTTCATTACAAGTAAAGCTGCTATTATGAAGGAACTATTTTACTGTCACCGCTGAAAGCATATCTGTGTGCAGGACGCTAGACAGCTTTAATTTTACTTACTGACATACATATATTATGTGAGACATTGCCAGAAGTTCTCCCAAGATTTAGTATATTTAATATATGCGACAAGGGTGCATTGACTATTTTCAACCTCTGCCAGGAAAATCATAATGAGAAAGGTATTCATAACTACAGATAACTACATATATTTTCAATTCAACCAAGAGTGGTTGCTCAGCAGCATGTATTCAGCTTTGTATTCAAAAACAGTAATAAAACATAAAATTCTTCATTTCCTACAGTAGGAATGATACAAATTTCCAAAGAGCATTTATAACATAGACACCAATGCTGTGCAATTACAAACATCATATTGATGGGAACATTTCCAACCTACTGTACATACTATAAATGGTTTGCTTACATGTCTGTTTTTCTTGGCAGCTACTTGTGTGTGGAAATGCTTGCAGTACTAAGGTAGCATTCAAAACAAATCCAACATAGCAAGCCAATAAGCCCATAAACAGGGTGGTATGCATTTGTTAGGGCAGTACAAACCTCTTGGTATATAATACTAGTTACAGTTTGATACACTTTTATTTTCATGGTAGCACTGAATGCATCTATTTTCTCTGAAGACTGACTAAGATACTGCCATTCATAAAAGTCATGTCCCAAGCTGACATGTGACCCACACACTATATGTTAGTATTATACTCAGTACTGGGCAACTCCCTGGTGTAAATTTGCCTGTAACCCTCCCCCCTCTGCAACTACTTCCCTAGAGTATGGCTTTGACACTGCCAGAGTTCAGTTCTTACTCGCATGCTAAAAATGTACTGTATGTATTCGTGCAACTGTAATGTGCGTAGGACAAAAGCATCCACCTAATGACACATGTTAAAACAGCTATAATGGGCCAAGTGACGTGGCGCCAGCCAGGTTTGTTGTGCACAGAAAGATCATCTGTTAAGGTATTCCATGTTTATTGTTTCGGAGATACAGGCACTGTGTTGTATCATGTGTCATCAGTGAGGTCACAGATATGACTAGTAATGGTTAAAGTGCCTCTTATCCTCCACGACAGAAGTAACAATGCACAGCAGATAATACTACCTGTTGTTATATGATAGCAGTAGTGCACTTCTATTCAATATTATGCATTTCCAAAGCTCATATTATTCTGATAATCTCTTCCTATATGTCTCTAAAACACCTCCCTTTCCCATTGTTCTTTAATAAAGGTTTTCTTATTAAGGGAAGTCATTGAGGATTTTTGAAGTCTCTTTTTCTAAAGTAGACCATATGCGTCATGGTGATTCATATTTTGTTTGTGGTTTTCTGAATGAACAACACATCTTTCCACTCTTAGGGAGTGCTGCTTGCTGGGTTCACCCATTGTGATTGGTTACAGGTAAGGTAGATTCAACTTCCAAAAATCTAGTGTTTATGTCAGTGAAAATTTTTACTTTGAAAACAAGTTAAATCAACAAATATTTCTGACAGAATTATAATAACATATGTTTTCCTTGAAGGAAAATCTAGAAAGAAACCCTTTAGAGCCTGAGGTATTCTGCTCACAACACTCTTACATAGTTTGCAACACCTACGCTGCTTTAAAAAAGGTTATGTTCTGCAAGGAATTTCCGCTAATCCAAAAGTCATACTCTCTAGCTTTCTTGAAACGTGATAGACTGTGTTAATTGTTGGTTCTCTTAGGTGTTTGTTTCTCAGGCGTAAGATGTTGATGATGATTTCTGTACTGATGAGGAAATTTGGTAATTTCCTTGTATCGCTGTCTCTTGCCTGTCATTTCATGCGTTATGATTTTATTTTATTTATCATGCAGATTTGTGGTCTATTTGGATACTGCCATGGTCATACCCAAGCCAACCTATGTATAGAGATCTTATACAATTAATTCAGCATTGCCAATAGAAAGGTGTGTCCAACTGAGAAGAGACAAAATGCCAGTCTCCCATGTCTCTCTCTACAGTTACAATGGCATTGTGTTAGCCCTTTCCTCAACTATTTTTGTGCCCTTTTACCTCATCGTTTGTTGTTTTGTTGGTAGTGGTTGTTTGATGCTGAATGCGGATCAGATTACAAAGGGTTTGTTTTGATCTCACTCCATAACACGGCAGGCTTGGAATGACATGAGGTCAATGGACGGGAAATGCTTTCATCGTGCCTGACTCTTTGACTCTGGCCCTCCATTGTGTTTATGGGCTCACTTCACGCTTCTTGATGGAGTTCCCAGATCATCATTAGGTTCAAGGCATTGCAGTCCTTCTGAGAGACACTGTTGTTTGTTTCTGTACTACAAAGTAAATTACGGGTGGTGTGTTGGTGAATGTGGTGACACAGTCATTTTGGATAAATATCATGTCACAAACATGACAAATTATGACAAGGATGTTAAGAACAGGGGTTGATAAATGTGTCAAAAACAAATGGTACATTTTAAGAGGGAATTAGCATGAGGAAAATTTTTAACAGTCTGGTTAATATGTGTTTTCACAGATTTTAGGCAAAGATCAAGGTACAAAGAATCAGCGATGACATTATGACATCACAAGGATGAAACTTCCTTTCTTCTCCTCCTGGCCTGCTCTGATGCCCCTCTTCTCTCTGATGTCACTTGGTCAAAGGTAACAGACAGACCAAAGACCCCCAGGGGAGGGACTCCCTCCCTCAAAGAGACTGAAATAGAAATTACGATTCATCCAAGCCCTCCTTCGGCCCCAACATAGCCCACCTTCCCTCCTCAGACCTGACAAACACTGGGTGTAGTAAAGAAAACATCCTTTCACAAGTTGTCCCACTGCCAGTTTCCTGAGAAAGGTATAGCCAGTCTCTTGCAGACTGTCTCAGAACCTGAACTTCCCTGTTTGGAAACAGCAGGCCACTAGTGAGTCACCGCAGTGTTCTATTTACTGTGAGTGTCCCATTGAACATAACAAACTGAGACAACTGGCAATGTTGAAAAGAGGGTTTTGTTCTGGCAACGTCCATAAAAATCAGGTTGCCAAACACTGACAACATAATGAATAGCACATTACAGTTTAGTAGTGAATAGTATAGCTTTCCTGAAACAGCTTTGCTTTACCTCCAGAGCTTAGTTTCCTTTGCGTGAGATCACTGTGTGCAAGATCACTGTTTGTGTATCAGCTTGTTTATGTTTCTGAAATCAGTCATCATGTATATGGGCTTTTGAGAGAATCCCTCCCTTTCCTCCTCTCCTAAATGTGTTCTAGTAGGGAGGCTGTTTTTCACAGGTGTTTCATGGCAGACAACAAGAACTCCCTTACATCAGATTCATTCATGTAACCTCTAAAATGTCAGGGGTGAATACCTGGAAATCACTGTAAGAGATTATGGCGTTATGGATTTAATGCTAATAAACTAAATAAAAATAAAAAAGTGAAAAACGCTAGTTTCAAGTTTGCCATCTGTGCTGTCTGAGAAGCTGGCCAACAGAGTAAAGTATCAGGCCCACGTGTATCAATTGTTCATTCACAATTTCCAAAGATCAAGTTATGGTGATGACAACATCACACAAACGAGCCTATCAATGATTTTAGATCTTGATGTGCATGGCATTCCAGTTTCATGCCCCCTTCCAAAACAAAAAGCATTCTCTCATACACTTACACACACACACACACACACACACACACACGCACACATACACACAGCAGAAAGATTTATTGCTATATTGCACCTTGTGACTTTTATCTGTTGATTCAAAAATCCTGATAATTTTACATCACAGATCATTGTATCTAAATCCCAAAGAACTCTATAGAACATTATTTTGCAAGAGACAAATTGCTGGTGAGAAAACTATAAAGGTCTCCAAACCCTTCCACGCCACAGTAATGATAGCAAAGGTAGCTTGCTAGCTAATTGCAACTTAAACAAACCCTATAATAGCTAAAAGGGAAAATCAATTTGCCTAACCGTTAACTGTAAAGTTATAGTCAACATGCTGCATAAATAGTGTCATTTTAACAATGTCAACTTAAACTGAAAGAGTAAACTAATTTCTAACCGTGAAATCAAGCAAAGGCGAACTGAAAACGAAAAGAGAATAAGCACTCCAATTCAACTTTTGATGACAAACTAATTTAATAGTGAACTAAACTGCTCAGAAGTGCCAACTCACACAAAGAGAAACGCAATAACGGTGGCAAAGGTAAGGGTTCTTGCTAACTAACATTACAACTTAAAAGAACATTATAGTTAACATTAGCCAACACTTCTATAAGCTAATTAATGAGCTAATTAACATGTTGCATAAACAGTTGTGTCATGCTGACGATAAAACTACAACTATAAAACTCACAGAATAAATGTAGACCAAAAACACACAGAGAACATCAGCAAGATAACACGGTCGCAGCATTTAAGCTAGGCCAACCACAAAATACAAATAACTTAACATAACCATAACCCTAACCCACAAAACTAATCTTTGTGCTAACATTTGCACACAAAATAGACTATAGAAACCTAAGTCAAACAATCAAATGCTGAAAAACTATAACTTAGCTTCTCAAGAAAGCCAAGAACCTAACATTGTGGAACTTGAAACAATTCTTCAAGTTAACCTTAAGGTCTTCGAACATGTTGCCGTTAGAACAATGCCGGACAATACAAATTGCGTAAGTAAGCCACTGTGAGTGGCTTACTTCAAAAAGGTTCATGAAAAATGAAGACACATGCAATTTGGTAGTCAACAAAAAAAGAAAATGGGATGCTTTAGCAGTATTTTTGAGAATATTATGTAAAGCACAGCCCTCTTTAATCCCATGCACGTATTAGCATTAATTGAGAATGTACTTTTGGCAATCATATACCCCCTGAAAATTTCAGCCATTCAGACACTGGATGAACTGGATTTTAACGGAAGCTATGACTCCGCATGGATCCCCAGAACCAGGACTTGGTCTGGCAAGGTCATAAGAGGCTTGGCATTTCTATCTACACCATTTGCATTCCAACTCACCAGATTGTGGATGCAATTCAATTCTTGCTGTAGACTGGTTTGAGCCTTATCCGATGAATCACAGTCTAGGCTCATTCTCAATTCACCAATCTTAATCAGAAATGTTTATATAGACAACTGATTTATGTTGTTTTATCAGATGATACTGATCTGATAAATGAGGAATGATTCATTAAATGGGGTGGAGCAGCGTCTCTCACGCACCTCTACTGGCATGGGAGATGGCTGATTATGCAACACTGCGTCATTGGTAGACTCCTTGAACATCATACTGCCCAGTTGGCCTAATGGCATGATTTAATTGGCCATATGATGCATCAGCCAGTGGCAAACTGAAAAAAAAAAAAACAACAACAACAAAGAAAGGAAATGTCAAAAACTTGCCATGGCTTTAGGAGAAACTATTTATGAGATACATTAAAAAAAGAATAGATGGAATTATGAATAAGTAGTCACAAGTAAGGTGAAACCAGCTTTTACAAGTGCACAGTCACTGCTGGTGACTTCAAACACCATGCATGCCGCATTAATCTCTCTCAGATCTCTGAATCTGTGAAGACTACTAGAGAGGAGGATCACATTTCCAGCACAGTTTACATTCCCCACGTAGCAGACATACCACACACCAAGACACATACTTGCTTTGGAGCAGAGCGAAAACCTCCATGGTGCTGACAGGATTCAATTCTAGTTAAGAGGCATGTGGTTCCAAAGATCGATTATGTCCTTCTGTAAAAAAAACCCTAATCTTTTTAGGGGTTATTCTTCACTTGATTAGAATTGTTATGGACTGTTAGCAATGTTTGCATTTTACATTTTAAATTTTTTATTTACATTTTACATTCAACTTTTATCCATTTTGTCATGAATTGTATAATCAGTAGCCTATATTGATGTCTTAATATGGACTTGGCCCTGAGAGTATTCTATTTGGATCAACTACTAATAAGTGTGTTCCTTTTATTAGAGAGAAAGTACTGCATTGAAGGTTCTCAGTGCTCATCATGGGCTATATGGCTTTTATTTGAGCCTGTGACAGAGATCATATTACCCAAGTTCATAGCCCAAAACAGGTGAGACATTACTTTCTAGTGTAGTGGCATTCCTTTAAATAACGTCTGTTATGACGTCTGCTGCCTGACAGCCAAGGATGAATTTTCAAAGATTATGAGGAAGAAACCTTACATGGAAACACAGCTGTTGCCATTGTGGTTTTCAAGACCCATTTATCCTCCATGTCAACTTGTTGTTATGTAAATTGAAAAGGCTCAACATGATTGCACTTTGCCGCAATTCATGTTATTCATGTTATGTTAAAACAGTATAAATGAGTTTAAAGAAACTTTCGGTATGGTTGCAGTTTAAAGGGATTTCATGTCATGACTTTTCATTTTTAGTGAATTCTTGCGTCCTAATAGAATAAACACTCCTATGTGAAGGTCCAGTAATTAATGAGCCACTAGTGTGAGTAGCCTCCAGCTTAAACGTGCTCCATGTAGCATTTTTAAACATCAATATATCATTGTCAAATTAGTTGTGATGCCTGGTTTAAATGAACAAATGAGACCATGGTTAAAATGACTTGGTAGCATGTTTCTCACGCTGGTCGTATTACTAGTGCTAGGGTTTCTCAACAATAGAATGTTGCTAGTTGCCCCCCCCCCCCAACCCCCTCCCTGGCATCGCTGAACATGCTTTTGTTTTCTCTTTCACTTTGCTGAAGAGGATAAAGATATTGGAAGTGATTTTTCTATCAGCCTTTCACTCGTTCCACCATCTGCCATTGCGAGAAGCTCTGAAAGCTTTAGCTCTATTTGTGCTTGAAGAACAGCATCTTCTTTCTGCTTTGTGCTGTAAAACAATGTCGCTTTGTGCCATAAAGCAATACAGCAAATTGCCAGTAAAATGCAGTGTGGAGACTAGGAGAAGCTGCCAATCTTTGTGGTGATGGTCTCATTTGTCCACGGTGATTTTCTTAATGTCTGAAAATTAATATGGATTTACATGTAGCACCATTAATGAGCTATTGACATGAAAAACGTCCAGCGCTCACTCAGAACAATAAGGTCAACTGAGATCCAAATCAACCTAACAACCATAGAGGAAAATAAGTAAAAAGTCAAGCTGATGAAACTCAAACACATTTTACATCAGCACAAGATTGCTTTAAAACACCTACACACCAAAACATTTATTGTTTTATAATGCAATTACATGAACTATGATAGCCTTTGTTCCACTGATATTTGACTAAATGTTTATGTCTGTGTAAACCTGTGCTTCGAAATAGATCATAAAGTGCTGTAAGGCCATCAGGGAATGGTGCTATTATACACTGTGCGTCAGTTTACTTTGACTGACATCACACGTCTTTGCAAAGACAGATAAGTCTGATGATGTTACTTTCTACGCAGACAAAGGTGTGATAAAATCTCTCCAGAAACTCATTTCAAAGAGTCTGCATTTCCCTTTAGAATCGATTTTTACAGCAGCCAATTTCCAGATTTTGAATTTTAAAGAAATTCCACCTCCTGAATTGAAGTGAAAGCTAAGCCATTGTGGAAAAAACAGAGAAAATGGCTGCTGGTGTTGGAGCTTCATTCAGCGTGGTCTCTGAGAGATTGGGCCTGGTCGGGTATTGCCTGCTGGAAGAGGACTCAGCTTGAGCTAACGCTGAGCAGAGTGCTGACCTGGTGCAGCTCTGCGGTGGGGCCCAGGGAATGGAGATGTATGGACTGCAGCCGAGATTGTTAATCTTCTGAGGATGGCAGGTAGGAGCAGGCTAATTCACCTGGAGGAGAGTCTGTGTGTATCCAAACTGTCATAAAAGATCCATTACTTCTGTCAGCATGTGTGCACTCACACTCCCATACAGGCAGGTAGAAGAGTCAGTACACATACCGATGGGAATGCACGCCCACACACACACACATACACACACACTCATCAAACATGCTGTAAACATTCCCCACTCACGGACAAACGGGTAAACTCACACCAGACTCGGGGCATTGTGCTGAGCTCAGGTCCAGCCTAGAGAACAGATCCAGAACAGGTCTGGAAGCGTGTGGCCTGGAAATAAATATCATTAAACTCAGCTGTCAGTTTGCATTTGGCTCTGCTGAGTGCTCCACCATCCACAAGAGCTTGGCTGTCCTCCACACTCTGGCTGCTTTTCTCTCTTTCTTTTTCTCTTGCACACACACACATGCACTCTCTCACACACACAAAGACAACCACTCACACATACAGAAACATGCACATGCACGTACACGCACACGCACGCACGCACACACACACACGCGCACACACACACACACACACACACGCACACACACGTGCAGACAGACCACCTGGGAGATCTGTTTATGGAATCCAGCAGAGACCACACGAGAAACAGACGTCGCTTTTATTTCGCTTTAAGCACAAAAGATCTAAATAGCCTCATTCATTTACATCCAAGATGTAGTTTTGTCATTGGGAACAAGGATTACAAAGATATACTATGATCACAGAGAAAGACCTGCTTGTGTAAACAAGGACAAACACACACATGCAGGGGTTTATTGGTCTGTATAGCTGAACACATAATAGTCAATAGTTTTCAAATCTACATTCCCTTGTGGAGAGACAGAGCAGTTAGGTTCAGAAGACAAAAGTACCTGGCAGCAAAAGCACAAAATATTGGCAATAATAAAAAATAATCAAGATGATGATCATAATCATTATCCTAGATCTAGAGTACATCCCATCCGCCTTACAAAATGGCAATTGCCCTCTGATTGACTCCTATCTGAGTAGGTGTAAATAAGGTGTGCTCTGGTAAACCTGTGTCGGTTTCGTGCAAAGCCCACGTTTTACAGGCACTCACCTAAAGGGAGTTCCTCCTCCCATTTGCACGCAGGGCCCTTTGTTGTCTATGCTGTGAGACTTTTTTTCCCCTCTCACTTCTTTCTCTCATTTGAACATAACCCAAACAGGTTCTGTAGATGTAGTAACGGTGATATTATCTAAGCACACTTCACCTGAAGGGGGATCCCGTCATAGAGCTTTTTTTTTTTTCCCCTTGTCTGCACGAACGACGCCTGGAGCAGAAAGCTTTCGCAGGCAAAACAAGTTGAGCATGGTTGGGGCAGGCTAAGCCCTGCTAACAGCTTTTAGATTCTTTTTTTAACAGCTCACTGTAAATAGTCATTTTCTCTGGTTAATACACGCGAGGTGTCAAGGTCAGGACCTTCAGGTTCATAGACATCAAATAAACAACGTGAAACAGAGACTGGCAGGTAAAGGATGTTTAGGAGCGTGTAGTACTTGTCCAGTAATGTGAGTTTTTTAAAAGTTCATAATCCAAGAGTTATATCACCATAAATTCAACTTGACATGATCTTGCAGTCACTGTCTAAAACGTATAAAACAGAAACTCCAGATATGATTCTAATGTTGCTGGTATCACAACACCCATCGAGATCCCACACGTCGATTCAGAAAACCAGCCTCAAATGTTTAGGCACAGGGCATCAGACCGTGGCCTCACGCTACTGTTGTCCCGTCAGATGAGGGGTGTCGATAACTGGTCAGCAGTCAGCTGGCAAACCGCCAGTGTTCATGACATCAAACAAATCCAACACTTACCCTATAACCAACTAAAAAGCTAATGTGGTACATACTGTGCACAGATTAAAACCTGACATTCCATGGCTTCCATCCAGACTAAGGAGACAAAAGGAAAATAATCAGGTTACACAAACAAAGGTGAGGAGTTGTGTGCACTTAGACATGTTGTAATGACCATGAAAATGGATTCAGTGCTTTTTCTATTTTCAACACTGCTAGCTAGGAGCCAAATTTTATATATTGGGACACCATGAGAAAACCCCGGAGAAAGGGGTGTTGTGTGATTTTAAGGAGATCCTGAAAAAAAAAAGCCTTTGCATGTCCTTCAGTGTCCAATCTGAACAAAGAATGTCCTAAGGTTGGTGCCACCTGTTTTGCATTTGCTGTCCTGGGGAGTCAATTTGAATATAATTGGCTTTGTATAAATTGTCACGATTGGAGAGGGAAATAATAATTGTTCAGATGTAATGGAAGACTAACAATGGTTCAGCTTCATGCTAATTCCTGTATCTGCTGACAAGGCAGCATCAACGACATCTGACCAGTAACATGCAAACAAGGCAGAACCCACCAACGAGACAAGAAGTTCCCCTGATGTCTTCATTGTGCCCCTGACAGCTCAGGGTGTGGAAACTAATGTCAGAGAAATGTAGCTTCATGTCCTAAAACACAGCTATAATTATATAATGTGCTCATATTGCAGGTGACACTGGCACAGAGAAAATTAGACATGCATACCTTTGGTGCTGTTTTGAACCTTTGGAGTTCATGTGATTCAAAATTTACTTCACCCAGTACTATGGCAATGTAGGTTATATGCACAAGTCAAAGAGAGGGAACACGCCTTTGCCTGTTTACAGATTGAATTGTTTCTATTTTGGTTACGTGGTCTCATCGCCTGAAGCCTTGGGCACACATGCTGCAGATGGCAACAAAAATGTATCAAGACTGCCAATCAAAGTAAAGAGGGAGTAAGGTTACCTACAGGTAACGATGAACCTGGTGTTCAGTAGTATATAATAACTGACAGTATAAGAGTCCTTTAAATAGAAACATTATGGCTAATCAGGGACTAAAGAATTAAATGTCAAATCCAATTATCTGCTAGCTGAATGTACTTGTTTTTGAACTCAGTGGTGCTAGTTTTATTTATTACTTTCTGTAAATGTCAGTTCATGGGACACAGTGTAGTTAGTAATTAAATAAAAAATATGCAGGTGTTTATATCTGGTGACATAATAATCTTGGAGTTCTTTGGAGAGATTTCATCAGAGGTCCCTCCTTAAAAGTAAGCTTAAAGATAGAGTTGAAGTACACTGTTGATATTCCGATAAGAACAGAAGATAAATGTTTATACATATTGCACAATTACTAAATTAACAGTGATCAGAATCAAAATGATTCATGCAACCTCTATCACACATAAGTGATGGATTATTTTTTTTTACAATTTAACCTTGTAAACCAGATGATCTTCCAAGTTCCTTCCGTCAATGAAACAATATACATTCAGTGCCTTTGAATTCACAATTCATAATACAAAGTGATTATTATAAAGAAAAAATTGAATCATTTGATTACATGAACTAAAACTCTATGTCATTTTATTGCTTACAATTTTAGAAATTACTCAGGAAGACAATAATATAAGAAAACAATATAACCTTAGAACAAAGATGACAGATAACGTAAATGATGACACTATAAAACAAGATAACTGTAATGATTAAACTTGAACTGCAATCATATCATTGGACATATTTCAGTTTATGTTTCTCCTTGAGTCACTATAAACTAGATGAGATCAGGAGAGATGAAACATTTTCCACAGGTGATGAATTAACCTGTGAATTGCAATATGCTCCTGCTTTTGAGTTGCACTAGGTAGAAACTGCAAAATGCAGCATGTAAAATAAATATTTATATGCACATAAATGATGTGCATGTAAAGAATGTAATGTTGACCAAGGTGAGGGAATACCTTTGAACCCCAAATTAATTAGGCTTGCATTATTTAATGCAAGGTTTATGTGCTGTGTTTGTAATGTACCTTTGAGCTTTAAGAGGTCTAATCTCAGGTCAGCGTATCTCTAAAGTTCAAAAGAAGTAGAAGTTCAGAGGCTCTCTTCAATCAAAAATATAAAATAAATATGAACTCCAACACATTTTGGCCATGCTTTGGCCTTCATCAGGGAGTAGCACATTAAACTGCATGAAGAACTTGGTTGAAGTGTCCCCAAACCAAAGAGCACCTTCAACAAATGTCTCCACCCAACAAAACCCAATAAAAGCACTCTTCTATCCTCTCTTCTTTGACGTTTGCTTGGTCATATCAAACAAATGATCCTGCTGTGGTTCTTAGATGCATGTGGGTCTCTAACCAAGTATCTGTTCAAAATATCTCCATAACTACTGTTTTACTAATGTTTTAGAAATTGGTTGAGATCTCCTGTTGATGGGGAATAAATTTAGTTCCCTAGTTAGAGTAATATAAATGATAGAACTGAACACGTTTGATTTAAAAGAGCCATTGAGTCCATGTAGTATTATGTTATTCATTTGCATGCCATACATATTCAGATGTAAATGTTTATCTGGCCTTTCTCTCTACCATGTGATGATGTTAACAACATGATGATGTAACTGCTGCTTGTCAGTAACAGCTTATGAGATCGCGTCCATCTCAGGCGGCTGCTTACATGCTAGCCTCATCACAGGCCTCACCACCCACAGCCCCAGAGAGATAAATAGAGAAAGAATTGCCCCCTTTCCTTAATGCTTCCACTGTCTGTTATCACTCATGCTGTTATGACGTTTCGCCCATTCAGGGTGGAAATTGTTTCCCCATTTGCAAGCTAAACCGTCTCCCTATCTCAGCCCCACCTTCAATGCTGCTTTCTTGGCAGTGTTTACCCCATTCCCCCTTTTTTGTCTAAACATGAGAGAGGAGTTAAGTGGTGTACTCACACGGAGGGCTTGCATGAAATACACATCCTAACCGTTATATACACCACATTGGTCTCCAGCCCCTATCAGCTGCCCGGTCTCCCCACCCTCCTCCTGGCTTTGGCTCCTGGCAAAAGTCTGACACAGGAAGACCTGGATCCCTGGAACACTGTGCTGAATTAACTGAACTGGCCGCAGATGCAAATATGAAAACAAATCGGGTACTGCCTTCACATTAGTCAGGTTTTAGACCTATTCATCAGCACAGTCCACAGTGGTTCATATTTTCTCACACTTCTGTGACATCTGCACAAAATCTTTAGCTTTGGCTAGATGTTCTGCATGTGGCTTGACTTTTACTCTGATTATCTTATTATTAAGTTTGTCCCTGCTTCTCACTGATATAGTCCACCAAAAAATACACTTTTTGAGAGTGTGTTAAAGGAATTATACTAATGGTGAAAGGTCCAAGATATTTACATAATTAGATAAAACTTTCAGGATTCCTGTGGGGAAACTAGATTGTTGCAGCAGCAAATACATAGGATACAGCACAGAAAATAGAATCTAAATAAGAATAGAGCAACTGGGGGGTATTAACCACAACCAGCATTACAGTAGCACATAAGTACGAATGTATGAATGGAAAAAATATGAAAATATCTGAATTTACAGCATATTTGCAGGGTATGCAAAATAACAACAGTAGAACATACTGTGACCAAGTAAAATGAATGAAAAATAGGTGAAATATGTATAATATGAAAATATATAAGAATAGGAAAAAATATGCTGTATGAAAATGAATGAAAAAATAAAGAGATATGCATTATATAGCAGATGAGACTGTGTCTCAGTCTGTGTATCACAATAGTCTACACTTCTGTTCCTCACCTGTAGATAACCTCTCCTGCTTGTTTTTTTAATTGCTGTTTCAGTGCATTTTTGTTCCCATTTGTCTGGCAGCTCATGTGCTTTACCTGTGAAGTGAAGAGACCAAAATAGAAACTTCTTAAGCCAGTTAACACGCAAGGGCCTGCTTTCACTCCCTCTTTCATTGCTACTTTTCATATCAGTAGACATGAGAGAACTTGAGCTGTGTTTACTGTCATCTTCAAATTCTTGGCTCACCTCTCTCCTGTATTTAAGCATAAGCAAAAGTTCACGTAAACTTACCAAACTTACAAAAACTCACATCAATAAAGCTGAATGAAGTTTTCAAATCCTAATTTTCAATCCTAATTCATCTTCATGAACACAATCTGTTTTCATATATTACTAAGCAGTTGCAAATGAAGAAACAGTAGATGTGCATTAAGAGGGTTGTGACCAAATTGTCATGAAGAAACAGTCTCTATTGTAAGCTGTACCATGATGACTAAGAGCACACACATGTTTGTGCAAAACCATAAGCTACAGTTGGATACTGAGACAGTGGAAAAGTGGTTTGAAAATAGAGCTGTCAAAATACTATAATTACTGGCTGATGAAATACTTTGAGGTGGAATGTATTGTACTATGAGAATAAACACACTGCTGCCATGAATAACATGAAGGAATGTCTGGAATCAACATGGAATTCCGTTTCTATATTTGAACCTTTGAATCCATCTCTGACTCAGTGAAGCGGTTCAATGATCTTTACACTCTTTACACAACAGCAAAATCTCCAGCAAAACATCTGAACATCTCAAATTATGGGCTGCCTCGCACGCAAATGCTCTTTGTTTGCATAAAGGCAGAGACACAACCCTTGAGCAGGAGTTATGCAAACTCCGTGCATGTCAGGTTGACATCTTCAGATGGTTATTTTTAGACATCTTGCGCAACATTTTACATTACTTAAATACTTAGCCATGTCAGGATTCAGTGTGAAGGTTTTTTTTTTTTAGACATTTCAATAACGTCTCAAATCTAACCCTGACTATATTACAAAACGAATTTAGGGAATAGAAAAAAGTGTGTCACAGATGTGTAGTGCATTATATGTTTCCTCTTGCAAGCCACACAACTGTTCTCTATTTCTTGTTATAATATCAAGAAAATAGATGAATCAACTACTGTGCAAAGATCCAGCAGGTCAGACATTACCACTGAAACAAAAGTATAAATCTAATGCTCATTTTAGCTCTGTGTTGCTCCGTGTTGACAGACTTTTCACTTGAACAGTCCACTGTAGCTTTGTTTGAGGGATAGACAAAAGAGGGATAGACAAAAAACCAAACATGTCTGAAGGGTTCGGGAAGCATTGAACCTGTCTCTTATTTCTATATCTGTAACATGAAATACAACATGACAAAAGAAACTATGAACTCCTCAAATGAACAAGCAGCAGTACCAGTGGTAGAATCTGGTAGGTGAGGCCTAGTCTGCCCCAGTGCTTGAAAAATCATTCAACACCAGAACACATAATATAACACAACTCAACATGAATGTAACAAGTTAATACTCATTGTTCACTCACATCATACACTGGCCATCTCATCCTGCCTGTACTGTGCTTAGCCTCAGCCTCACTCGCTACACCTGTAATCGACTAAGAAAATGATGATTTATGCCTCTGCCGCAGGCCCCCCCAAACAAATGACTGGAAAACTATTTTCCTTTAGAAACAAACACAGACATAGGGAAGGTATTACAGAGCATGTGCTTATAACTGCTTCTCTTTCATGATTTACTGCTGGGCTCAATCACCTTACAGTTCTGCCATGAAGCGAAGTATATACTTTATTAGGAGCTTAGAGCATACTAATTTGTGGTCCTAAAGAAACTGCATATTTGGCAGAGACTGCGAGGCTACAATATATTTTGTCCTATATGCACTGCACTGTAAATGAGTGCTCAAGCAGCTGCATTTGTACATAAGCAAAGTGTAGTATGCTGTTTGCATGAAGCTATATGTGTAGTATATGCATGCAAAGTGGCATATCAAATTGACATTTGTTTGTTTTTCTTAAATGTTTATAAGTGCAGTATAGCAACAGCCAGGATGTCACTCACTGAAATAACATTTGACTATATGCTCACAATGTTCCTCATTCCTACCTGACAACAGGTGAGAACCTAAAGGCAAAGTCAGAGCTTCAGTGACTGTATACATACACAGGCATTTGCATCTGAAGTTTCTGGATCAGTGTCAATGTGACAAGAAGCATAAGGTGCTTTTATGGACAGAGAGTGTACTAGCTTTTCTCAAAGAACAAATAACTCACATTTCACAGTTAAAACACTTAAGGTGAAAGTTTTTCATGTGCATAGCTCACAGTTTTCACAGTGTGTGTGTGTGTGTGTGTGTGTGTGTGTGTTAGAACCTGAGTTAATGAAAACATTAACTTGAGGGCCTTATCTGATCTAGAGTCTGTGACATGGCCTTGAATGTTATCTAATTTGCTCATAAATCTCATAACACTGATGGTGACAGAGGTGAGCGTCAGAGAAAAAAATGAGGCAGCAAGAACAGTAACTGTCAGTCAGCCGCTTTGTTCGAGTAATTTATGGCAGTGCGGCATTGATCTGGGAAAGTGTAACTACAGCGACAAATTTCTCAAGTCAGTAGCAGTATTATTTGAAGTCATACATGGTGTGATGGTCTGTGGTTAATATGCCTGCCAAGCATTTGGCCTTTCACAGCTACTTTAACTGTTCTTTGGCCTAAAGCTTCTGTAACATGAACATTGTTGAGGATCAAAAGGGTCAGTGAGCTAAAGTAAACAGGCTAATTCACTGTTGTCATGTTTTAACTGGGTTAAATATAGCAGCCAATAAAGACCCACAACTAATAGCAGACAGTGTGACAGTTATTTTGACTTCAAACAAAAAACAAACAAACTTAAACTTACACCAATGTTCCTAATATCCCCTGTGCACCTTCAGGGGTTTATCTCTGGTTCCACCAGTAAAACCGTATCAGATAAGCTATCATTAAGTAGATCAAGATGTATACAAGAAGACACATAGGCACATGGACTCACAAGTTGCTACATGCAAGGCACAGAAAGCACAGCACATGGTATCTGAGCTCTTGTCATTGTGTGGTTGGCTTACAGGAATCCATCCTTGACATGCCACCTTTCAAAATAGTGACTTCACTATGGATTGGGTGTCACACACAGCACAAACAGATTATCACTTTAAATCTTCCATGAAAACATAGACACATGCACAAACACCTGTAGCTGACATGCAAAGACATCTTGAAACTCAGTGAAGTTCCATTTGCATGAACAAAAGATGAAGCTCTTGGTACTTGGAACAATGACTAGATTTCAGCAGCCTGTGTTTGTCAACATCTGTTTCTAGGTGGCATATGCAGATACTAGTTGTACATTGGTGCTATTTGGTGACCAGCACTGATGCACCACAAGTTAAATGGAAGAGATGGTGACAACTAATGAAACTAGTGACACAATCTCATCATTTGTAGGAAATCTGACTGCAAATAAAACAGCAATGGGTTATTCAGTTCAACATGACTGCCAGGTGAACCCGACAGAGTGTGTGGGAGGAGAATAGTTCACATACATCTGGAGTAAACATAGCAGAAATTCTGGGCTGAGGAGTGGCACTAAATGAGAATGAAACGCTGGCATTAGCTATAGGACCAATAACATCATAACTCAAGTTCATAAGTCACACTCTTCTGCTACTGTGCTCCATCAGTCTGTGACTGTTTGGAAGATTTGCAGAGAGAGACAGAGCCTAGATGAGGAATACACTTCAATAACCATTGGCAATCTAAACACATCCATGGCATTCTCTGAATCTAAAACATTGTGGGAGTGGGCTTGGTTATGGCCGGGAGCTATAGCGAACAATACAAGGAAGAACTTCAGAGCCAGAGCTTTTATAACCTTTCATGGGCATCTCTCAGATTAGGTTAGTTAACAAAATCCAGTAAACAACATTATAGTAACACAGATGAACATTTTGATACAGCAAAACAAACAAAGCAAAATCTTCTGTGTTTTCTGCTAAATTATGCACGACACTGCTCGAAAACTTGACAGCCAGAATTGAGTTTGAGTCTATCTTTACACATCTTCTGGAAACCTGTTCCATGACCCTTTGCCCCTATTTTCACAGTTGTACTGTAACCTTGGTATCATATCACTGTAACTCCCCCAAGTCATCCAAAGCTTCAGGGCTATTTATTCAGAAAGAAAATAAACAGCAATGAGTAATTTGTCAGGTGAATCCACTAACCTGGCACTAAGCAACAAGAAGACCACAGCTACAATTGGTGCTAAGAGAGAGAAAAACAACAACACTGGTCTCTACGTGGGTTGTCAAGTTGGCATGGACTTGTTCACATATTCTCTGCTGCACCAAAACACAGCGCTTTGATGTGTGAGATCCTGAGACTGCACTTGAGTGTCTTTCACTTGAAGGCCATTTGTGTAACTCTATCTAGCTCTGACACTGTCAAGTGGAAATGTTCAGCTAAAGATGTAAGCAAGAGTTTAGGATTACCACACATGCCAATGGATATAAGTCACATATTTTGCCTCCTTTACAAACCATTTGAGAATACTGCACCTGTTACAAGAAACATTTGACAGGGAGCATGATAACCCAATTACAATTAGTTTAATTTTATATTGCAGACTGACAAAAAACAGTTCCAACACTTGCTTGACCAGGGTGATGAAGTGCAGTTTACTGGTGACCTGTACAACAATATATGACAGCATAGTTCTGACAATGATTATGATGATGGGCATTGGAATTGAAAAATAATATCAAATAGGGATATGACTGGTAAGTACTGTGACCTAAGAAATACACAGGAAACGTACGCCACCTGGTTGTCTCAGGTGAAATAGTCCCAAGGTGTCTGCCAGATCAAATTTCACAGGTGAAGCAGTAATAATGCTGTATTGAGCGGGCTGTTCAATGCACATCAGCACTTACAGTACTGATTGATAAATATATCCTATACAGTGTCCTGATGAATGCTGTTATGATAGTGCATCATTCACGGAATATGACGATTTTTGTGATCTTCCGATATCCTTTGAAATCATCTAGCCCCGCCCTCTTGGGTTGGTCCTGAGGTGAGCCAGCTATAAACTGCTCTACAGACGGGCTGTAGGTGAGACGGGCTTGAATGCTCAGGCAGGTATGACAGCAGAGACTGACTTCATCGGATTCCGGACTGATTCCAATTTCATGCACTCAGCGCTCTCACATTTAGAAATTACGGACTTTCCACGGATATCTCTCTGACACCTTTTGGGATCAGCAAGGCCGAAGAATTCTGTCAAACAGGAGAAGTAATCGAAAAGATGAAATTAGAGGTGTTGTGTGGAGGCCACTATGACATGAAACCTCTGGAGATGTCCAGTGATGCAGAGGGAAGCGTGCGCTCTCCTCTCTCTGGTGAGGAGGAGTTGGGGTCGGATGGGGACTGCGTGGCGCACAGCCCTCCACCTGTCACTCCATGCGCCGACAGCAAGGGGAAACCGTACACACGGAGACCCAAGCCCCCGTTCTCATACATCGCACTCATCGCCATGGCTATCCGGGACTCCACCACTGGACGTCTGACTTTGGCGGAAATAAACGACTACCTGATGAAGAAGTTCCCGTTCTTCAGGGGCAGCTACACCGGCTGGAGGAACTCGGTTCGACACAACTTATCTCTTAACGACTGCTTTCTGAAGGTGCTCCGGGACCCGTCCAGACCGTGGGGAAAGGACAATTACTGGATGCTTAATCCTCAAAGTGAATACACGTTTGCTGATGGAGTATTCCGGCGCAGAAGAAAGCGCATTAATACCAAAAAGTTAATCGAGGAGCAAGAGGTGTCCGAGCATGCAGAGGACTCGCAGAGCGCCCCGCCGTCCGCGCCCGTCACTAAAACGGAATCCTGTGCCAAGTTTACCAGTTCATTTGCTATAGACAGTATCCTCAGCAAACCATTCAAGAGGGACAGAAGCGAAGACGATTCTCCAGTTCTCCCTGCCTTCAAGTGGCCGTGCTACACAGATTTACTGATGCCTCATTCAAATCCACCTGCCTCCTTTCCATACGTCAAGTCAGCGTGCCATATGGACTCCTGTGCTGCGCATGTGTTACACGCCTATAGCGGTGGGCTGCTTTCAAAGGGGGGGCATCGAAAATACAGTCTTGCAGCACCAGAATTACATTTGGACTCATCTTTAACTCCTGCAGTCCCGATGCTATCTACCTTAATGGCAGATGTGTACCACCCACTAAAAATCATCAATATGATGTGATGATGGACATACAGGTGGAAACAGGCCAGACTGCAGAGGGCGACTTTTTTCGTTTATGTTATGATTAAATTGGATTTGACATGTTGCGGTGGCAAGGAACTACACTTTGTTAATGCTTGAATCCCTGGTCATTTCCTTTTATGGCCTACGGTGACATGTTTTATGCTTAATAGTTTTATGATACACAGAGTCGTTTGTCATAAATGTTACTGAACTGACCATGACCTTGTTTTGTTTATAGTGTTAAAATATGCACTTTGACTGTTTTTGTTTATTTCTTTCTTTTCTCTCAAGCTTTTCACAAAGAAATAAAGATGAACTTTATGGTGAGCTGTTTTTGCCATTGTTTATATCTCTTGTAACATTACTCAACTTGAAATTACAAGGTTGTCATAACCATGGCTCTCGTGCAGCCTATGACAAATCCGGACAATTAGGTCTATCCAGATGAGACACCATTTATTTACACCCGTTAGGTTCCATCGCAGAAAGAATGTGCGTCTGAATAGGGCGTCTGTTCATGTGGCTCCATCATGCATTCAAATGCACGAAAGAAAATTTGAAATCTGATTCTCGCAAAATAGCTGGACATAGTTCTACATCGCTGTTGGGATTGGTTGCACGTGCACCTTACGGCCTACCAGTAGCCTAAGAAACTCCCTTAAGTATAGCCCTCTTTGTCAATGCACTTTACTGTATATACAATTAATTCCACAGCGCCCAATGCCTGTAGGCCTGCATCCATCACATAAAGCTCCTATGGCTCTGTTTCTTAATGACAGCATGATACATAACAACATCAATATCAGCATCAACAAAAAGTATTATCATTATTATTATTATTAGTAGTAGTAGTAGTAATAGTAGTAGTAGTAGTAGTATTATAGTATATAGTAGTAGTAGTCTATTTTAGTAATAGTGGCCATGGAAATACTGTCAGTATTAGTATTAGTGTTATCCTAATTATCCTTATCCTAATGGTGGTTTATGCTGGCCTAAATTGGCTGCAGCATTTGTGGAGAAGTTTACTTAACTATTTACTTTTCAATGTCCGTGTAGTCTCGCTGTTAGCGGATAAGGGCATCCAATATTTATGTTTTCTGTCTGGCGCTGCAAATAGCTGTCGCCTCTTTCACCACACATGCGCAGGAAAATGGGAATACAAATCGTGCATCCTGAGCGAACTGAATTTGAATCCACAATAGGCAGAGAAGTCTTCCAAGTAGCCCTATTCTTCTGCGGCTTGAAACTAAATTTCCTTTAAAGCAGCTGTGCATCCTGGACGCAGCGGGGTTATAGGTTTGATGTTGCCGGATATTCTGGCTAGATTGTGTTTTTTACCTTTGTTGATATGTGAAAATTATTTTTTTTTCTTCACATCCTTGTTGTGGTGAAGTTTTCTAAATTAAACTACTCTGCATGGGCAAAGACCCACGTTCCATATAAGTCCATTAATGTGTCTTGGGCAGCAGACAAATAGGTGATCAGCAAATAAGGCACACACATAAGGCCTGACTGCATTGCCATTTAGAGTAATAAACGTAACACAGACGACATTTGGAAATTTTATTACTTGGATCTTTCTTTAAGACATTATAATTGGATCATTTCTGTAATCAATTCATTTCTCCAGGGATGTGATCCAGGCTCAAGCGGTAAACTGACACTTATGCGCTGTGTGTGGTATGCTGGCGAGGTCTGATGGAAAAAGCATGCTTCCTCTCATGTCAGAGTCCTAACCCTGAACAGACCCCAAACAAATGAACACTGCATAGGACTCCCATTTCTCCTGTAGCCTACACCTTTACAGAAAGGCATAAAACCACCAGCCTACTCCATCGCAGTTTGTGGGTATAAACCTGTGCAAAGCAACTTATTAAAAATAATCTGTACAAACTCGGTGTCCCTTTATTTGTTACCTGGCTTGTAAAAGTGGCTTGCTGAGTGCCAAATATTGGTCTGATAAATGGGGATCGAGGTGTTTTGGAAAGTGAGTGGTGGGAGGAGATTTATGCTACTCCAGCGCGTTGTGTCCGGCTTCTAGCCTGGACCCTGGCCAGATGGGGAGGGAGTAGATCTCCAGTTCCTGGCGATTTCTTGGAGGGATTTGGGGGATATCTAGGGGCAGAGAGAGATTTAAGAATTGATAGGTGGTCGAGTTGTGTTTGGCCGAGTGGATATGCGCAAGCAAAGTCGAGGAGCTTTATTTCCCCCCTCTTATGGGATTATTGCCAGCAATGGACAGAGTGAGAGGAAGGAGGAGCAGCCGCTGGTGTTCTTGATTATTACAGCTATAAACGCGCAGTGCATCGCAACGGGATACTGACCTCTCCAATTATCGCATTAGGGAACCTTTCTTAAAAACGCGCTCGAGAGGCAAGCAGGGTACCTCGTTAGCTCCGGTCTTTCTGTGCCCCAAAGTTGAGAAGGATCCAAAAAAAGGGGGCAACCATGACGACTGAGAGCTCCCAGCAACATCTGGACCCACCTAATCCTCTGCGCTCCAGTCCAACGGCCGGTGCTTTGAATGCAGCTCTGCTGAGCGCACAGCCAGTGATGGAGAGCGCACACAGCGCATCAGCCAAAGGGAAAAAGGGGAACTCTGGCTTGAGGCGACCTGAAAAACCTCCCTATTCATATATTGCCCTCATTGTGATGGCAATTCAGAGCTCACCGACCAAGAGACTTACTCTGAGTGAAATCTATCAGTTCCTGCAGGCCCGCTTCCCTTTCTTTAGGGGATCATACCAGGGCTGGAAAAACTCCGTCCGACACAACCTGTCTCTGAACGAGTGCTTCATAAAGCTGCCCAAGGGTCTCGGCAGACCCGGCAAGGGGCACTACTGGACTATCGACCCGGGTAGCGAGTTTATGTTCGAGGAGGGCTCCTTTCGCCGCAGACCCCGGGGGTTCCGTAGGAAATGCCAAGCTCTGAAACCCATGTACAGGATGATGAACGGTATCGGGTTTGGCGCGTCTATGCTGCCACAAAACTTTGATTTCCAATCACCGTCTGCCTCATTAGCATGCCATAACAGCTACAACATTGACTTGATGGGTAACACTGTGCCAGGTAGCTTCGAGGGACTCGGAGGGGGGCATCATGTGCCACATATGTCACCAAGCTCCGGGTCATCTTATATGGCTGCGTGTCAGGTGGCGTCTAATGCAGACTATTGCGCGGACAGCAGTAGCAGCCCCTTGCAATCCTCCCCAGCGATGGTCGGGACTTTGGACTGTCAGTCGCCTTACGCGAACGCCGCTTCACACTGGACTTCACCTGGTGTGTCTTCATACATCAAACAGCAGTCTCTGGCGTCAAACAGTCCCACTTCCTCTGCTTTGCACTCGGGAATGTCATCTTACTCTCTGGAACCAAGCTATCTTCACCATAACGCACGAGATTCTTCTGACATTTCAGGTAGGCCTATATCACCGTGTTTTATTTTATTTGCTGAATACTATGCATTTGCACAATTTATGTAGGCCAAGTCATGATAAGAGGCACGCAGGAATCAACTTAGGCCTATAGGTTACCATTAAATTGTACTGATGAATTATTGGCCAAATCAATACAGAAACCAAGTCTGTATCGACACTCAGGCAGTGTGCAAGTCATACAACATTTAAGCGCTTTAAGTATGAACATTTATACAAATTCGATTTTCAAAATCAGTACCTGCTTTGCAATGGGAATATCTTTAATTTATAGCAAAATCAAATGTTGAATCAGAAAAAAAGAATGCATGGGCTGAGCAAGGTAAAGAGAAACGAAAATGCATATTGAGCAAATTAGAGTACACTGAAATCTGCAAATCAAAAATGTTTATTTTCAACTACAACATTTACCAGTTTATAAAATGTCTACACCGAACGACGGAAATGGAAATCCGTGCGCTCAGAATCTCGCCCCCAGCAAGGTTTATTTTTGCAGAAGTTTCAACCCAATATGGGCCTTGGTCAGGTAATACCGTTGGGTTGTATTGTGTATTGGGTTGTAAACGTTGTAAAGTAAAGCTGGGAAAACATTGGAAAGGAGGATTCGTTGTGCAGCTATTTTTTCCCCTTTGGTCACTATTGACGTGTTATCATGCACCTGAGATAAAAATGTTTCTGGAATGTGCACTATTTCCTGTGTCCCATATATAGTGTTTCAGCATCCAAAAATGTCTGCAACTTTATTATACATTTAATTATTTGGCCATAAAACCACCCAAGCGTTTTTTACAGTCAGCCGTAGATCCTCCACAGAAATAGGCCTCCGTGCTACAGTATACATGCAAAATAGGCTGCATGTTATAAACAAGTAACATAATAAACGAGACGATTCCATATCTTTATAAGAGTGAGCGAGGGAGTGAGGAAATAAAAACTGAATCCAATACACTGACAAAAAGATGCTGCTAAAACGACTTTAGCACTACTTCAGTTAGACTTTTTAACCTGGGCCACAACAGATGAATAGAATAGAATAGAATAGAACAACGGGAGTTTGGAGCAAAGGGCCCAGAAATCTAACCTGTGTGGGCTTTTTCTGATATTGTGGTGTTAAACTGCTGTGTAGTCTATATTGTGAGTTGTTTTTTTCCATATGGATGTCCATCGTCTTTTTAATGCCTATATGTCCAAAAACATTTTCCCTGGGGATAATGAAATTTACCTGTACCTGTATATGCAGGCCTACCTGTACTAATGATAAGAAACTAATGTTGACTGCTACTTCACTCACATCTGGATAGAAATAATAATTTTTCAAAGTTAGTGTTTTTACCATAGACTAAAAGTGAAAGATGATTTCCCAACAACTCACATCATTAAACAGAAATTCAGCTCTGCTAAAGAAATCAGCCTGAAAGCGCATTGATCAGCTAGATGTTTGACCTCATTTTCTCCAATTTGCTTACAGTGGGACTGTCTCGATATTCCAGCCATTCGGCGCCAGTGTGCGACAGGAAGGATTTTGTTTTGAACCTAAACGGAATCTCTTCCCTCCATCCCAGCACCGGTGGATCTTACTACCACCAGCTTCATCACCATCACCAAAGCGTGTATCAGGACGTAAAGCCATGCGTGATGTGACAAAGCGAGAGGCTTCAAGGTGGGACTGACAAATGATCCAACAGACTTTCTGGTGAAGAGAAAGTCAAGCTGATCCTCTGAAGATGTCAGCTTCAGAGCGGAGAGGATATAAAAACACCCTCAGTGATTATCTTGGACTTCTTTGACTGTTAAGCAATGGCTTTATCATGATGTGAGGACTTGATGTATTATGTATTTTTTAAATGCTGTTACAAGCTTATTGAGGCACTACATTCTGATTACACCTGACTACACCCACATGGATAATCAGCAATATCCACATTTTAACTGAAAAAACACATTTAGGATTATCATTATTCACGCACTTAATTCTGTTCTCCTGAGTTTGCTGAAGTTGTTGCTGATTTCCTGCAGCAAGACAATAAAGAGATTTATTTTTAAATTTCTGCCTGTCAGTCAATCATGAATAGGAGTTTGTATATTCATATAGAAAAGATTTATGAACGGATGGTTCTTGTTCTTGTAAAGTATTATAATTACTGCCTGACAACATGATTCCTTTCCTGGATAAACATAAACAGTATAGGTCTACTTGCTTTGTGACTTTATGTTATTATCCACAGTAAAATAAGTACAGTATATAACAATTAAATACAACTATAAATGTAATTTAAAATCGGAAAATGTTAGATAATAATATGAAGAATCAATATACATAACTTTATACAATTAACAATTCAACATTATCATTATGCAGAGATCTACATTATAATTACTCTTGAAAGTGAAATCAAATATTAGATAGGCTACAGTTAGAAGTGTGCTGTACCTAAAATATCTAGACAATCTGTTAGTATCAGGTATAAAATATATAAATAAAACAGCTGCATATAGGAATTTAAATATATTTGGGTAGTAGCCAATATCAACCAATATCAATTATTTCTTTCTTTCTTTCTTTCGTTCTTTCTTTCTTTCTTTCTTTCTTTCTTTCTTTGTACAAAAGCATCATTAGTAAAACACAAATAAGTGTAGCATAATATAAACAGGTGACGGATCCAGTGGTTTGAGTAAAATGTATGTTTTTCTTATTCTTATTCTTATTCTTATTCTTATTATACTATTACTAGGCTACTACAACTATTACACAATCTGTTTGGGCTAAATATTCAATAGGCTAATTCAGCCAAAGGAGTACAAAACCTGTCTCATTATGCAAAGCACTTTATTTTTCACTTCACGTTTTTAGCCCTTTTTATACAGTAGTTATGTGCGGTTCGACCATTCACTTCAGTTATAACTCATTCCACAGCCTTCATGTAAAAACATATTTACCAAGCTAGTCAAATATAGGGTTTAAGACAGCTTGACAGTATTCAAACTTTCTAAGTTACAGAGCTCATTTAATTAATCAATCAATTAATGGCGTCTATCAAAGACACTGACATTGTAGTGTAGGTCCAAACCTGCTATGTCTGTGCGTGGGTCTGAATTATTAAAGCTGCTCGCTTCAATAGGCACAGGAGACATGACAGTTTTTAAAACACTGAAAAGTTCATATATAGGCTACAGTATATAATCACTTTCACCATTGGCCTTTAAAACAAAAGCAAACTCAAATTTGCTTGAGCAAATTTTGACTATTCTAGCTTTGTTTATAATTTATTTATACACTATTCGCACACTTAAAAACACCTGTTCAAAATGTAATGCATTGTTTATGATTCCAATATGCTACGTAGAATTATTTTGATGGAAATATTGCATTTGATAATTACCAATGTAAATTCTGAATGAGAACGCTATGTGGTAGGCTACTGTGATTGCTAAATAGAAAATAGCCTACTAACAAAGAAGAGAAAGAAATGAAATTATTGGTCACAAAGAATATCAGAAAATGACAACTGTCAAAAAACAATAGAATAACAATCCAATACACAATTCTGAATTTGGAGCTCTGAAACCTTTCATTTGTGAGGAAACCTGCTGATTATCATGGGACCGTGCCGCCACCTAGTGGTTAATGAGTGCTGTGCACGGGTTGCACCACTGTAGTAGATTATGTGATTAAAATACTTTTCAAACTAGACAACTTTTCAGTTCATTGTTAAACAGCATCGTTGACCACAGCTACATTGTTGAATACATTTACTGTAATGCCGGGTGGACATATACTTTAAAGTAAGCAACACTGGTTCAGAAATAGTTCACACAAGTGAACATATTTATATACAAATGCATTAGGTCATGGATCCTTGTTCAATAGGATGTTATCCTGGGACCTTCAATTTTTCTTGTTAGATTTGATTTAGTAGAGAAACCAGACTACTATACATTTTCTGACTGCTGAACTCTGGGCATGGGAATTAAATCAAACTGTTCCTCACTTTGATATGGACTCAGGACACTGGGATTCCCTAAACTCTATACTGGACTAAATTGGGAACCTGTGGGTAGACCCTCACCTGGAACAGTTAACAAAGCTTTCATGAATATGGTTTGAATTTGGTTTCGTTACTTGGACTATACAGTCTTCGACAGACAATCTGTTGTTTGTGATGAATGTTAAGGTGTGGACACTTTAGAACGAAATGGACTGGCCAGAAAAAGAAAAAAAAACCCACTTTGCACATAAAATATCTTATGTAACCAGAAAAACGAGGAAAATCCTGGACTGACCCTCATCAGCCTATAAAAGCCGACATTCAGGATGTTTTAAAGATCCAATAATAATCTGCATAGATCTGCTGATGGTGCTGGTTAAAATCCCACTCTACACTGTCACCGATAAATAACCTTTTAAAGTTTAACGCCAATATAATGCTGTCAAGACGATTTTTAAGTCATGTCTGTGAAAGCTGAGCTATAAGTGACTGGTTTTAGTCTAAAACGAGCCCAGACTTCATCCACGACCGTGCACGTTTAAGTTCATAATTTCCATAAGAAATGAACAAACATACCATCCAATACAAAACAAGACATTGTGATCACAACGGCGGCATTTACATTCAAGTGAAGATTTAATTATTTTCCAATGCGCAATAGGTTAATCTGATATTTTGGAACATGGGCTATAAATCTCTCGACCCTAAAACTCAATCAGTTGATTCAGACTGAAAAGGCATAAATGATGAGTCTCATCCAAAGCGCTACATATCCATGGGGGGGGGGGGGGGGGGGGGGGGATCTCCAATTTAATACTTGATTTGATTTATACTTGACACAAATTTCCATTCACAAAAATATAACTAACTAACTAACTAACTATAACTAACTAACTAACTGACTCCTAACTCATTCCTAACTGATAGTATTTAATTGCGTGTTTTACTTTAATGTCAGCACTTCGTTTGTTGGAATGTGTGCCAATATGTAGGCCTATTTATTCCCCATGGTGAATATATCATTTCGGAATGCAACTCTTCAAATCAATGAACCGATGCATCCACAGCAATGAAGCTGATAAATGTGGAAAAGCTGACTGTAACTCGCGCGTAATGACTCGCAGTGATTGATAAAGATGAGGAAATACAATTTAAACTGCAAAATCAATCACTGCGAGTCATTACGCGCGAATATAACTCCGTCAAATTGCGTGCATTTCAGTGTAGCCGCAAGTAGGCCTGTGCCACAGCACATTAAAGTACCATCAGTTTTTAGGAGGATTCGAGGAATGAGAGGGAATGAGAGAAGGACAGCGTCAAAATTTAAATATTATGTATTCAATTAAATGTAACCTAATGCATGCAGCTTATTGGACTGTTAGGGCGTCTAACAAACGGGCAAATCACGCAAATTTTCAATTAATTTATTCCTTAGTGGTTGATGTTTATGTTGAAATTGAAGACAGACATCAAACATCATAAGGTGCAGATCAAACATGGCGCGTTTCCAGCCCTATATATTAACATCCTAGCTGGTTATAATGACTAGGCCAATTATGACTGTAGGTCTGAGAGGAGTAAAGAAGGCAGGCGCAATAGGCTACCAGGTTTTATTTATTTATTTATTATTTATTTATTTTTGCATCACCTGTACTCTTCCAATATCCCACACCAATATCCATTTCAAAATATGCATTACAAATAGTATCGAGAATTCACACTGCTGCCACCAAAATTTCCAAATTTTGTGTGTGGGAAATCGCATCTTTACTGTGCATACACACCGTTTACACATAATGAAACCATAGTGACGGTAAGTAAAAGTTGAATGGAAGTTGAATCTATAGTAGGCTATAGAATAAAGCAGCATGAAAATGCATTATAAATAAATGCAGTGTAAATGCAGCATGAAAACGCATTATAGGCTACTCCATAATTCCCGTCAGAGTTTTGATTATAACCATTATGCATCAGCAGAGAAAATGCACAAAAAAACCACAACAAAAATTGAAATGTGGATGAAAGCTTCATTCATTATCTACAGCAATTTTTCGAATCTAAACACCATATTCAGCTGAAAGTGTCAGCAGATGTTGATATGGTGAAGTGCGTGAGAGTCAAACACTAACAGGACAAAAACCTTCTGGCTGTTGGCGTTAAGCGAATGTGTGAAATACTTTTCTATAGGCCTATTGTGGCTTTCCTCCAAATTATGAAATGGGCACAAAGCTAAACTTGCGAGTCTTTTTTTTTTTTTTTGCCGTTATCCTCTCGCGAGATCATAATGTCCCACGAGAGTAAACCTTGGTTTTTCAACGTTAATTTTCAGAAGTGGGGAAGGTCAGTGGATTACGTGTTTGGGGAAATGTAGGGGAAACTGATCTCTCAATGTTGTATGTTGGTCTATAAAACACTGCATATTAAGCATATTGCCCTGAGTTGAAGCACCAGCAAGATGTTTGCCCGTTTCTTAATGGAAAATGAACCACCAAAAAGGAATGTGTACAACTGATAGTCATGCGGGATTCATCATGAGATTCCTAGTGTAGATAGTCCTCCCAGGACAAATCATCACTAGTGTCATGGACGGGGTAGTTCAAATTACGCCCTGGCATGTGAGGAGGAGGAGGAGAAGAAGAAGACGAAGAAGAAGAAGAAGAAGAAGAATTATTGAAGTAATCGTGTCATTGGTGGTCCACTTCTGTTTTGGCCCTCTTTACTATGAGCTTGCTTCTGTCCTCTCTGCAGTGATTTCATCGACAGTACTTGAAGCTGACATCGGTGCATTTCACTATTTCAAGGTTAAGGTTTTTCCTAGTGGGACTGGCCATAGCCGGTGCTTTCTCGTCTTCCTCATGATTAATGATCCTTCCTTCCCATCGAGGCCATGAATCGGATAGACCGCGAGGTGGCAGTAGTGCCTTTCCAATAAACTGGACCCCCTTTCCTCAAAGGCTCGTACTGCCTGCGAGAAACGCTTTAGGAATTAAATCTGAGCCTTAGGTCATAGACATAATAATAACAATAACACTCATCAAGGTATGGCATTTGGCTAAGATAATCCTAATTTGATGTTGTAGTTTTTATCATTATAATGGCAGCACAGATAAAGGAAAATCCACAGAAGTGAAGCCACAAACAAACAAACAAACAAACAAACAAAAAAGTCACATCATGGAGGCACTGAGGACCAATATTCATTCGAAGCTGTTTGTTGTGGTGAGTGGACTACTTCTAATAATTTACACATCTTTGGGACAAAAATACACTACACAACATGTGTTAATGACAATACATCTTAACAAAACATATCAACATATGTTGTTATAACATATCTTGTGTTGAAAAGTAACAAAAAAACACACATCTGTGTAAAAATGACACATCCTTTTAAGAGTGCATCTGTAAGAGTGACCAAATCATAATATCTTGTCAGTCATCAGTTATTTCTCCATCTGTCTCTTGAAGTCAGTATAAGCCGATTTGAAACTGCTGGGGCCAAATTAGATGCAGGGACTTTGCCAAACCTAACCAAACCTAAGGCTTTAGTGAACTGACTTTCCTGATCAGCCTGTAAAAGAAGGATAATTTAAAAAAAAATGTTTACGTTTTCTTTTCTTTTTTTTTTTAGCTTTACATAAGATAATTTGATTCTATGAGTGTTTTGCGATGCAATATGAAAAGTGGTAGGACAGGTTAAACAAACGTTTTCACCAAACCCTGAAGTTTCACATGCAGTTTCCCCTCGCTGGTCGCCAGAGGGAGCCAAGTTCATATTTATGACGAACCTTGAACATTTTCCAACTACGACCGGTCGATTGGACTCATTTCACCTCCAACCTTTTAATCAGTGAAGCCCCGCCCTTCTCTCTCTCTCTCTCTCTCTCTCTCTCTCTATCTATCCATCTATCTTTCAATCACATGTATACAGCATTATTGTGAGTTTTTAATCACTTTATTTGGGTAAATAATTATTACCTTTTAGAACAAGCTATTAAATGTTTACATTTTGTTACAATATCGGCAACTGGTAGTTAAATCTTCTGCCGTCAGGAAGCAAGACCGCAACAAAACCAGAACATTTTTTTCTACAGCCTACATCGGTCTTTGCCGCTAGTTGTTTCTAATTAAGGATAAATAGATAGCATATAGATATAGATAGATAGCACATCATATTATAAAATTAGAACATTAATAAAACATGGCAAAATAGCATTATTGTCAAATAATAATCATTGTGATCTGATAATTTGCTGTTGTGTCGGTAGCCTTTTGTTGTTTTTAGTGCAAGAAGAACTTTGTTGCGGGAGGAAAGATGAAGTTTGTTGAAAAAAAGTGGGGCAAATGATGAAAAAAAAACAAACAAAAAATGCATTGTAGGCAAAATAGCTCACTATTACATCGGGCGCCTATCATAAAAATATTACTCTATTGATGATAATGTAGTGTATGACATATATATAGTAGGCCAAATTATGTTGGTAACATGTAGGAAATTGCCATAGCCATTATTATCACATTGTTCCTTTTTTCCACTATTGTTTTATTATTTTAAATACTGAATCGTGGTTTTCACTGTGCTTCACTCATAGACGTACAGCTTTTATTGTAACTGTATGGGGACTAGGTGGGCAGACCATAGTATTAAGTAAAAAGCACGTTGTGAATTGTGTAAACAGCCCGGGGCGGTGGAAAAAGTTCATGCCCGGGTCCATGTAAGGAGAAACCGGCGGAGCAGCAGGCCACTGCGCGGTCATTTAATTAAGACGACCTGCAAGGGATTAGACCGATATTGGGGCTGTAACTTTGCCTCACAATGACCATTAACAATTTCATGCACACTCTCTTTTGACAGCAGGGCAACACATAGGCCTCCAGGGTGTAGGCCTATCAAGCTCCGTTTTCTTTATAGCTGTGCTAAAGTCTGTTTAACTTTCTATATCCACGACTGATTTCCTACCAAACGTTAACCTGTAAATGCATCAATTGTTGCAAATTATATGGGCTAATAAACACATTAGAAACTCTCCATAGTTTTTTAAAAAAATAAAAAATATGAATATATAGCCTGAATTATAGAATTGTTACATTAATTTGAGGTTACCAAAACAAAATATTGCTAGAAATAGTTGCGCATTTATAAGTTCACAAATAGTGTTAAATATATTGCATACTAAATAGGCTACTTACGTTTGTTCAGTTAGACACAATAAATTCTCGGTAGGCCTCTAGCTCAATAACACCAGAGATTATCAAACATTTTGATGAAAAACGACACATGCTAGGTGTCATGGTCATCCCATTTGGTTCCTTGTCTTTTAATCCTTTTCTTGAATAGAGTAAACTCTCACACCTTTGGCCATTCTCAGCCCAAATTGTCTTAATTCCCGTTGTAATGAGATCGCACTTACCGCCCACTGCCAATGATGTGAGAGACTCTGTCCTGCTTTGATGTTGCAGTGATCTGCTGCTGGTGTTGAGTCTTTTAACTAACACTCAGCGTTAATACATTCTCCTGTTAAAGACGTTGAACTGGACGGAAACCATGCCATTTGGTTTCTTATTAGGTTATTATTATTATTTTCTGAAAACAAATCCAAAATGTTTATCCTGCGTCAGAACCTAAGATACTATGATTTTATACATAGCTAATTGAATTTCTTATTAAAGGTGACATCTAGAGAGTATGCCTTATGAAAGCACTGTCTTGCGCGAGCAGAGGTGCATATTTAAACTGAAATATCCACTGATATCAATGTCTCACACAATGTCTTTGTACTCATATTAATGCATATTAATTTAATTTAAATTGTAGTTTTGACATATAAATTGTCTGTTTTTGTTCCTTAGGGCAACTGTGTGACCTAACCTGTGCGGGAATATGCAGGCCGTGATCTGATTGTGTACATGTGAGCTGCTCTCTCACGTCTGAAGTCTTGGCTGCAGTGGGCTGGGAGTTACCAACACCTCCTCTCGTTTTTCTAAAGCCTTGTGTGTGGCCAGGAGTTTGCTCCATTTCTGCTCTCTCAGTTCTGCTGACTTCCAATTGGACGCCTTGTGTGCTTTTTGGGGAGGAGCTCCACTGGCAGCAAAAAGGAGGAAAGAATTTAACTGCGCAAAAGTCCTGTGTGGTGACGGATGCCCGAAGTTCAGAACTTTTTCAATGTGTGTTTCATAGAGACACAGAGATGGGAACTGCTTAAACACCGTTGAGATCCTGCACATCGCGCTGTTGTTAGACTTTTGTCCTTTTTTTAAGTGAGCGGTCAGGAGCTGTGATTTGAGCGCCTCAGCTTTCAGAGCAGGGAGAAGAGGAGCTCTCCGGCTGCGTATTTTGGAGCTTTATTTTCGCCGGATCAAAGTGAAGACATGCAGGCTCGCTACTCCGTTTCCAGTCCCAATTCATTGGGCGTCGTGCCTTACATCAGCAGCGACCCAAGCTACTACCGGGCCGCTGCCGGTGGGGGATACACCGGGATGCCAGCACCTATGAACATGTACTCTCATGCGGCCCACGACCAATATCCTGCGAGCATGGCCCGGGCGTATGGACCGTACACTCCTCAACCCCAGCCCAAGGATATGGTCAAACCCCCGTACAGCTACATTGCGCTCATTACTATGGCTATCCAAAACTCGCCTGACAAGAAGGTGACCCTGAATGGGATTTACCAGTTTATCATGGAAAGGTTCCCATTCTACCGAGACAACAAGCAGGGCTGGCAGAACAGCATCAGACACAATCTGTCTCTGAACGAGTGTTTTGTCAAGGTGCCCCGTGATGATAAAAAACCTGGCAAAGGCAGCTACTGGACCCTGGACCCGGACTCGTACAACATGTTTGAAAACGGTAGCTTCTTGAGAAGGAGACGGCGGTTCAAAAAGAAGGACGTGCTGAAAGAGAAAGAAGATCGAGTGACGAAGGAGACGCCGTCGAGGCAGCAGGGCCGGGAGCAGGAGCAGCCGGTGCAGGGCTCCCAACCTGTGAGGATCCAGGATATTAAGACCGAGAACGGGACGGTGACGCCGCCGCAGGCCGACTCGCCCTCCTTGAGTACCGTGCCCAAAATTGAAAGCCCGGACAGCAGCAGCAGCATGTCCAGCGGCAGCCCCCACAGCATCCCGTCCAATAGGTCCATCGGCATGGACAGCTCCGAGCACCACCACCACCACGGCCAGGCCTCGACGCAGGGCTTCAGCGTGGACAATATCATGACCTCTCTCCGGGGGTCGCCACAAGGAGCCACCGAGCTCGCCCCCAGCCTTACCGCCTCCACCAGGACAGGTATAACACCGTCTTTGTCCTTAAACTATTCTCCAAATCAGACGTCAGTCTATAGTTCCCCCTGTAACCAAAACTCTATCTCCACTACCTCCAATGCAACCTATCATTGTAATATGCAAGCCATGAGTTTGTACGCCGGGGACAGATCTAGCCACCTAGCACCGAGTACCACCGTGGATGAAACATTGCCAGATTACTCGATCACTACCACCTCATCCTCTCTGACCCACGGTAATCTAAACTCGGGGCAGGAGGGCCATCATCCCCACCAAGGGAGGCTTACCTCATGGTACCTCAACCAGGCCGGAGACCTGGGCCATCTGGGCGCAGCCTACCCGGCACAGCAGCAGAACTTCCACTCTGTCCGAGAGATGTTTGAATCCCAGAGAATTGGCTTGAATAATTCACCGGTGAATGGGAATAACAGCTGTCAGATGTCATTCCCACCGAGCCAATCCATCTATCGCACTTCGGGAGCTTTCGTATATGACTGCAGCAAGTTCTGACCAAAATAGGCTTTGTTTCCACGGTGTTTTAACTCTTTCAGTAAAATCCAGTGATTTTTTTTCCTCCCACTCACCTGCCCATACCATGGACTAATATGAGACAGAACTCAAACAAAAGACAGAAAGACTTGATCTTGGTTTATAAAGAACAGTGTTACTGCAAATAACACGTAAGTCTCTCCTTGCTTTTGTGACTTTATGTGATATGTTAAGGATATGTCAGTTTTCATGGACATATTATGACGTGTAAAATGCATATAGTAATTTATTTCTAAACTGTAGCCGGATATTATGGACCAAACACCAAAAAAGTGTTTCTAAATTGAATTGCCTTAATTGTCCAAAAAATGTTCCATTATAAAAGTAAAAGAAAAAAAAAAAAAAAAAAAAGGAACGTGTATATCGCCGTACTATTTCAAAGATTCTTCATTTGTTGAAAAGTATTTTGAAGGATTTGCTTTGTTTGTTTAATAAATTGTCATTTTATGTGAGTTAAAGTTACGCCTCGTTTCTTATAGACTTGAATATAGGCCAGTATTTTTATACTCCTGGCGCCAGTTAGTTTTGTGTGGGAGGTAAATAGGCCTCGTTATTATTCTGATTTGACCCATCTGACTCTGTGCAGGTCGAGGGGAGGTTTAGGTTCTGTTTCATTAATGCCATGCGTTTCAATAAGTACCAGCTACAACAAAATATTTTGAAAAGAAATGGAGGTTATTTGGAGTGTTGGCTAATACCTATAAATCTTTCCCCCTTGGATATATTGGCTTCTGCACAGAGGATTGAGTCCCTAAAATATTTTTACTCCCATTAACGAAATCAATATCTGTTTACTTATGAAAATGCCATAGTATATTTTGCTGCTCACCTTGTTAGGAAAAAAAAACACACTCATGACGAAGCATGTCTGAATTATTAAGGCTTTAAGCAAATCTGAGGCCAACCGCATGCGCACGTCCCAACAGTTGACGACTGTAATGGATGTGTATCATGATATTTCATTTTGTATTTGAATTTTAGAATCAGATTTGAAGTGCTAAAGCTCTCGTGCTGTCAGACACAGCAGATGATCAGGGATCATGTTGACCTGAGGCCTTGTTGACTCCTAACTGCACATCGGCTGGGAAACAGCCTGCGCACAGGACAACTTTGTTTTGGACGGCCATGTGTGTTTACTGGCGCATTCCAGTGCTTAGTTAATATCATACCACACATGCCAAAGATAGTCCCGTTGTCACTTCAGTTTAGATGTTTGAATTGTCAACAATCTGACATGACACTATGGGATGTGAATGGGGCAAAGTACTGAGTACTTGTGACGGCCATCGCTTATTTTACAGGTAAATACACCCTACTACTGAATATACAAATGCAACAATGAATAGAAATCAAACTGCCATCATACACTTAAAATATCAAACTGATGTTTATATTGGTTTACTGTAAAACTAACTGGCAGGTGTCCTTAAAAAGATTTCTTTCTTTCTTCAATCAGTTGGTTTCCCTCAACTGGCTAGATTAATGACACTTTTATTCACATTAAATGACGACTCATAAATTACCTCATCATAGGTCAACATCATTTGGCATCATTAGCATACTTAATTGAAAGGGTTTTGAATATTTTAAATAAGCTACCGGCCTGTTGTCTTCCCTCTAGTGCCGACAGTCAGTGTATGAAGGTTTTTTTTTGTTTTGTTTTTTTTTTTAGGTTTTTTTTAATCTTTTGCAAATATTGATTAAGAGCATGAATTGACAGATATTTATTTGAAATATAGCCTACAGCATTAATATAAACATGTTTCCTTAGTTTTTGCTTTGATAGACCCGTGCGTAAAGTGTGCGTAAAATTACTATGGCTGCAGTCTGAACCAATAATAATAATAATTATATGATAATAATGATAATAGTTATAGTAATAATATTAATAAAAATAATAATAATAATAATAATAATAATAGGACTTGCTGTGGTTGTTGTTGTTGTTGTTGTTGTTGTTAGAAATTATCAAAAATATATAACCACTATTAGCACATGCTAGTGTAACTGAAAAGGTTTTAGTTTATTTTAAATAGGATATCAAAATAATAATAATAATGATATATATTAATAAACATGACAATATAATTACACTCTTATATCCTGCACATTTAAATTCCTATAAGCGAGTCGGCTGCTTTTCTGTCGCAGCTGTTCATTTATGTGCCTGCGAATAACAATTCAAGATCCTCTTATTTTAAGCGAAACTTTCCTTTTTAACAGAAACAGAGAGGGAACAACAACGTCCTAAAGACTAAACTGTGACGGATGCCAAGTCACGACCCAGTCAAGACTGGGTAGCCTGTCATAATATGCGATGTCTCTTCACCAGTGATGTAGTGGTAAATAAATGATGATCACCATAAGTCAAACAACATTTTCACAAAAGTTTTAATTTGTTTTTTTTCCCTTGAAAGACAAAATCTTCATATAGGCCTTAACATCAGTGTTATACTACTTACTATTATTTGTGAAATATAGGAATATAGTGAATGATAAGATTTATGTCACCCTTAAAATGAGTAAACCAGGTAAACGGTTCTGCAAATGAAAATGTGGGTTAACTGAGTTTAAGTGGGTTTATTCCCCACTACATCCCGCTTTTGAATCCAACCTCAGGCCTGTAGACAAACAACAACAGCAACAATAGCAATAATGTTCACAACAAAATAACAACACAACAAAACAAAGCAACATCTTGCGAGTGGCTGTGCATGCAGTCTACCGACCATAGGCCTCGATGAAAGGCTCATAATTGTTAACCACCACGACAACAACAATAAAACAAAGAACAAAAATCATTAATGGTTCGAGAGGTACAATGAAATGCTGCTTTTGTTTCTCTCTCCCCTCTCCGATTCCAACAACTGTAATCAGGCTCATAAAAGTCATTAGATCCTTTCCCAAGTATAGGCCTAATAAACAAACGTCGTGTTAGTCAAAAGATTGATGGCGCCCTCACAGAATAGACCAGGTCAGGAAGGAATAAAATTCAATCAGAGAGCTGGAATCGTTTTTCATGAGACGGAAAAGGCAGAGAGGGAGACGGGGGTCAATGAGGAGGATGTCGGCCGCCAGAGCTCCATCAACAATATAACAGGACATAGCACAGGGAGAGTGCGCGAGAGCAGAATATACAGCACGGTTTTGTGTCGAAACGTGACTTTAATGCCTTATAGCCCTGCTAGAAAACCGTAGGCTAAATAATAGGCCTGCAAGCTTAAAATCTAATCACATAGCCTATCTACAATGATATTTTAGGGCTACCTTATTACTATGTCCTATTATTGTATACCCTATACTTAGGATTAAATATAGGAGTATTTTTAGAAATAAACTACAAGACAGCCAAGTGTACGATATGCTACACAGAATTCAGATTAGATTTATTTCTTTATGTAAAAGAAAATATTTGCGTGGTAGTTTTTGCATGAAAAATGAATTGACAACGCAGTTTTCTGTGCCTTTATGATCAGTTGTTCCCAAGTGGAGTCCGGAGACCCCCAGGGGTCCCAAGGGGTTTAATTTCGGTTTAATTTCACTTTCATTTCCCTCACAGACACAATGAGAGAATGGATTATTAATATTTTTCTCATAGGTTGCACTTCATAGGTTACCTCCCCACCTATAGACGATTATGTAACTCTGTATAAAGTCATTTCTGACAATAAAAATCTCCTCAGATGTCCCTTTTAGGACAAAATCTGCTCGAATGGGGGTCCGTGGTGTAAACCGTCTCTGTTCGGGGCTCCTGGACATGGAAACGTTTGGGAACCCCTGCTTCAGCCTGTATAAGGGCTTTACTCTCTTTTTCCCTGAAACGTTCCGCTACATTCCTGAAAATGCACAGCTTCCCTCGTTGCTTTGGGTCAAATACCAAAGACAAAAGCGACTGTGTTGTACATGCCTTTGATATTTTACCTATGAAAACAGCATCTTTAATCTGTATTTATCACCCCATGTTGAATAGATGTTAAAACCGACACAACGTGGTTTAAAAATACTGTTAACCCTCCTTTATCGTAGTTTTGTGGCCGTTCATATGAGGACGTTAGTCACAACACCCCATGTTAACATTAACATAGTAGCCTATATAGAATATTATATTCTGATCTGATGATTTTAGAGAGATAATAGGCGTTTTTTTTGGAAAATATAGGCTAAGCACATTGCCTAATCATCTTAAATTTACTTAAAAAAAACTTAATTTGATATATTTTCCATTAATTGTGACACCCAGATAATCTTTAATAATATTTACGATTAGGAGAGTCGGGAAATAGGAGATACATGTGTATTAGATAAATAGAGGCATGTATATGGGGGTCAAAGTTCAAAAGTTATAACGAAGACCTTTTTTTTAAGGTGGCCTAGATTTCAATATTCATCGTGTCTAGGCTTTAAAACAATTTGACTACTGTGATTACTACGTTTAAAGTTGATTAATAAAGAATATGAGTTTTATACTGTAGGCTATTATGAATGATTGTTGTAGCTAACATTTATTTTAGTTGTTTTCTCCAAGCGCAGCATTATGATGCACAGTTGCACAGTGACAGAGGTTATTAAACCTCTCCTCGCAACCTTCAATGTTGACATTGATTATTCTTATTCTTTTCACATCGACAAGCGGGATTTAATAGTTTCAGCAAAGGGCAAATGGATGTTGACTGAATTAGAATTACACTATTATAGGTCAATTATTCCAGAGTTGACGCAAAACAAACTTTATTTCTGTTGATTTTTGTTTTAAGGACTTATGGATGTACATCCATAAGGCCATAACACAGGCAATGAGTGGCGGAGCAATTCTGCAACCAAATACCCCTCCATCTCTCTACTTAGCTATTATTCTATTTCTTTTCCCAACACTTCACTCTTACATGCTGCTTTTATGGTCGCAGGGATATTTTAAGATCAGCGAGGCTCTGAACTTTACGCTCCTTACTAGTTGCTTGCAATTTTTGGTGATGTAGGAATTCCGGCGTATTTTATTGTTCTACTCATTAAACATCGCTGTGGATAAGAGCTAAATGCCTAAAATGTAGCCTAGGCCAACAGTTTTCCCCAACAGAAATCTAATAATATCTGCAAACAGTGTTGTCAGGCGTCATTGCGGGTGCGCCCTTTCTCACCCATCCCGTGTTCCGTTCAGTTCAAAGGGGGAGGGCAGAGAGAGACAGGAGATCCACTGAAGGCTCAGTGTGGCCCTGCAGACTGTGCACCTGTATGGCTGAGTGACCAGCTCAGCTCAATGGAAAATGCTGTGTTTTAGCTCTCAGTTGTAGCGTACAAGGCCCAAGCTCAAAGCGCCATCTGTTTCCAATTAGTCCATAGACGCAAGCTCTGTCTGCTCTGCAGCCAAAGGAGTGAAAGGTTGGAGGTCCAACACTTGTCTCTCAGAAGGAAAAATAACCGCTCTGTGCTGCTTCTCCTGCACTCTCGATGTCCCATCATATCTCAGAGAAAAAATGACAACAATCAAAGATGTTTTTTGGCATTGTTTTCGGCTTTCAAAACCGGCTGGGCGGTGGGTAGTAAAATAGGCCTTCTGGATTAAATGTTGAAATTGTTCAGCCGGCTGCATCTTCAAACCAAAAAATGAACCCATTCAAGCCCTTTTGGACAGTGCTGGGCCGGTGGGATAATGGGGTAGTGTGAATTCAGACCGAGGGGAAACGGCCGACCTGCGGATAACCCGACAAGCTTGGCATGAAACCTCAGAAACGAACACTGAGTCTCCTTGAAGTTACAAAAAACCTGCTTCTCTGCGGCTCCGGCATGCGGCTTCTAATTATAGCACCTTTTTACGCACCGAGGACCTGAATGTCCCAATTCTACAAGCATGACATACAGTAATTTATTGTCAAGTGAAGTTTGAATTTATGAAGATATTTTGACGGTCTCATACGACTTTAATAGGAACTCAAGCACTATAGGCAATTTTTTTGTCGAATTTAAACGGCCAGTCTGGAGTAAAGCTTCATTCTGTCGCAGGTGTGAGTGCTAAAATTATACCACAATTTTTTTTTAATATATATATTTTTACTCTAGATTACTCATTCTTCCCTATACGGAATGACGGTATGACTGTATATTTTTGAACAATTAAGCACTCAACAACGTAGGCAAAGGTGTTAGAGTTTTTTAAGAATGAATGATTTGTCGACTCTTCAATGGAGTTACTGCCTCAATAATTATGGGATGGAATAACATAAAGTATCCTGAGCTCTTAGCAAAATGGAAAACTGGATTAACTGGATTAAAAGTGATCGCAACAATCGAATATTACAGTTAAAGTCATTTTTTTCTTGCCTCACAAAAAGTATGCATAAAGTAAATTAAAAAAAATATTTACACAATAAAATGGAAACATATAAATGAAAATTAATAGCTAGATAGGCTACATACATACATAGCCTACATACATACATACATACATACATACATACATACAATATAGGCTACATAAATAAAATAATACATACATAGCCTACATACATACATAAATACATGAATTCATAGCTCAACGCGGTTTTCCATGGAGAACATCTTTAGTTTCAGTTGCCTGCTGATAGGAGGGAGCGAACTGAACAAACTTGAACCCTGCAACATGTGACATGATAGGGCCACTTCAAAGCTGGCCAGCTACTGCTATTTGAGCCACAGTAGCAGTTGTCTGTGTCTTTCGCGGGTCTCATCTCATTTTATGGTGCAAGGCGGCCACTAGGCTATAAAAACATCAACAGCAGACCAAGACTGCAGCAAGACAGACATGAAATAGTTCTACTAAACTGTCTGGTCTTTTATTGAAAGAGGTGTTTTTGAAGTTACAGTCTGGTTCAGAACCGATGCCAGGAACAAAGATATGAATAAACATACATTTTCCTGCTCCTTAAAATTACAATATTTTATTAACAAAAATAATATAATATGAATGAATCTCATTTCCCCTTCTTCTCCGATTGCAGGCTTGTATAGGAATTTTGTTGATTGTAATATTTAATGTGAAAATAAATTAAAAAGTGAACAAAGTAAATAAAAAATGCACACATACATTTCATCAGCAGCACATACTGTATATTTCTGAGGATTCTGAAGTTCTCCTTTTCTCAGAATTACCCCTAAAATTAATAATTAACACTGTATCCCAGAATCAAAATCACTGTATTTGCAGAGTATAATTAATACACAGGCATACAAATGTATTTACATATAGAAATACATTTTCAATCATCAATGTGATTTATTTTAGATCCCATTGGTCTGCAAGGGCATGCAGCACACACACACACACACACACACACACACACACACACACACACACACACACACACACACACACACACATACACACATCAGTCTGTTTTCACCAGACTCTCCCCCTATCCCTGCTTATTCCTCACCCCTCTAACTCCAGGCGGGTGTCATCAGCACTGATAGAGGAGACAGTGGAAATGACCCATCACAACTCTGAGGCCTTCAGTCCTTCCAGGCAGAATAGAGTGTGTCACACACGGAACGACAGGGAGAGACAGTGATGAATTGGGCCGCACAGTAAACACTGTCCTTCCTCGAAATAGTAACAAAAATATCCTGCACAAGCAAAAGAGAGTGGCTTCTGGCTCAACAAAGAAGTGGACCAACTGAACAAAACAAACTGGAAATCTGATTTTAAAACTGTCCACTGGCTATTAAGTCAGACTAGTCCATCCCTCCTTGTATTGGGAGATGACATGGTGTGTGTGTGTGTGTGTGTGTGTGTGTGTGTGTGTGTGTGTGTGTGTGAGGGGGTGGAGTTTGCTTGTGTACATTTTGGTCCTGTTGTGATTTTGACTGTGGGATTTGAGGAGAGACCACCAAAACTGTTGTGTGCTACGGTCATCCCTCTCTCTTGTTTAGCCTCATTTCACCCTCAATGCTCTCCTCCTTTTTCCTGCCTCTTCTCTCTCATGCACTCACATTTTTTATGATGGTTACTGAAGTTCAGAAGCTGGCAATGATTGTGTATTCAGAAATTAGGCAATGTTGTCAATAGCTTTGTCTCTCTTGGGAAAATTGCTGAGATTATATTAACACAAATTGATCTTAGAAGAGATATGTCTGCTATTTTTCTAAATCTTTAAATTTATCAGAGATCAACAAATTCTATCATATATAAACTTTGGCAACCACACAAGGAGGAAAACTAGAAAATGACAGTATTAGATGAAATAGTAATGAAAGGGAGGATCTACGACAGCGAATCAGAATGATGTCACCAGATATCCAATAAGGACAAGCACCATGCCACTCTTCCCTAGTTGGGACCTTCCCAGCCTTCCTAGCCTTCCTGATATGTGTTGAGCAGCTGAGGTTTGGAGGGATATAAGCAAAATGTAATCCCCTACAGGTTATTGATTACCTGCTTAAAATTGTAATCAACAACCATTGGAACACTCACACTAAGTAGAAACATCTGATTTCTTTCAATTACCGCTGGATTGTTTTGCCTTTAAATTCAACAGAATATGACGCTGAACAGAGGAATTTCTCCAGTTTGCGTGTTGATCAACTCATTATTAACTATTATTTTAACCATCTAACATGATGCTTCAGTCCATAATCATGCTTTTTCCCCTTCAAACATGTCTCTACTGTTGAATAACAGTTAATCATTAATTTCCTCTAAAGTATCTGTAGCCTTATTGATTGATAACAGTAACACTGATACTGGTGTTGTAACAGATACCACTGTAATCACATTACCGTAATTCTGTTAATATCTATTACTCCAACACCCTGCATGTAACTTATGAATGTGAATATGAGTGCGTGTGACAATGAGTCAGTGTGTGGGCATGTGTGTGTACGTGTTTGAGTGAGACAGAGAGAGAGAGAGAGAGAGAGAGAGAGAGAGAGAGAGAGAGAGAGAGAGAGTGCCAACAAGTAAAGGGCCAGCTTTGTTCGAGTGACAGCCTTGCACTCATGCATGCTCCATGTTTCTCCTAGATTATGATCAGTCCCTGCAACCAGAATAGCAGGAAGCAGGGATTTACCTGCTGAAGCCCACACAGGTACACACACACGCACACACACACACACGCGCACGCACACACACACACACGCGCACGAGCGCACGCAGGCATACACACTGTGATGGAGGATTACCATGCTGGAAGGGGTGTGAGGTGAAACACAGACAAGGAAACCTAAACCGGTTAAAAGAATAACATTCACTTAAGCCACAACTATTAGAATATTCCACCGCCTAAGAATGCTGAGGAGATGCATGTTTCAAATAATTCAATAGGAATTATTTGCAGATGGGACAAAACATAATCATCATATGGATTCTATTTGGCCTGCGCTAACCTTGAATGGACACACATCCTGTTTTATCAATGTGATCTGATAAAACAACGTCGACGTGTGAGATTGTAGAAGTGATAATGAAATACACAAGGGGGAATAAAAAAAGAGAAATCCAAGAAATGTGATAAAATGGAAACATTTGGTTATTCTGAGACATTCTGGCAAAAATGTGTAATAAGCCCACATACAAAAAAAAAGAAAATACCAAAATAGGAAAAACAAAACAAAAATAGCTCTTTATAATGCTGCAAAATGTGTCTCAAATGTCAGTTGTCAGGGCCAGTGTCAATGGACAATCTGCCCTTTGACCTCTCAGAGCGAAACTCTTCCTCCTGATGGTGTATTTCAGCACTCCACTGTTTACTCTTCAGCCAGTTAACTAATTTTCTTTAAGTCCTCCTTTCTCCGTTCTCATGCTTGACTGCATCGTAAAGCACTTTCAAAAATCAAACACGGGGGAAAGGGGGATGGTCTTGGAAGAATCGGAGTCTATGGGAGCGCATAAAAAGGGGTAAAGAACAAAGATAAAAAACATGAGTAAGTAGAATTTGAGCCGTGTCTTTGTCTGAAAGATGGACACATACCAAGACAGACAGAAATAGAAAGAGATAGCGGCAGAAGGGCGGGGGAGAGGGATCGACTGGGCTTTCGCTCTAAGCCAATTGATAACATGTGGTTCTCACTATGTGTTGCAGCTTTCAGTCGTGAACCTGCGATTATTAAGATGTAAGTTCTTTTAACCTTCTCTCCCCTTTTCTTGCCTTGACATGGGGAGAGCAACAGCAAAGTTATGAATTAGCTGTTGGTGAAGGTGATGGTCAGGAGCACACATCCTCTGCATCACACGAGCATACACTTGAGCTAATGTGTGTTGTATTCAGACTTGGTGGCTTCAGCAAGTCAATTTGAAGAGCTGCAGCGGCAGAAAGATCAGTTGCTCCTATGTGTTTTTGAATAAAAAAGAATATCATCTGATGCTTTCAGAAGCCTAATGTATTAATGCTCATTCATGCTTTATGCTCCCCACAGTCTGCAAGCAGTTTTGACAAAGCCAACAATATATATCAAGTTTTAAAAATCTTGTGCTAATATGAAAATTCAATGCTATTCACACACCAAAGCTAGAAAAGAACAAAACAGGAACACATTTTATTGTGTTGAACAAAGCCAAGCAAAGCTCATGACAATACACTCATGGTATTACCGCCTGCTCTCTCGTGGCTTGCCAAGTGTAAGAAAAATACATATAATATGAATGGTTCTTGGTGGATTTCTGTGAGGTGTGCAGGTGTGAGGTCCTCTCCGTCTGGCGAGAGGCGGCCAGATGGTGTTTGTGTGTGATGGCGAGCAGCAGCGATACAGCGGCGGTTCCTTTCACAGATCAGCACTCATATCTCTGTTCCATCTCCAGGCTCTCCGCTCATATAAACATCCCCAGTCCACGGGCCTCTGATGTTTTCGCCATTGTGTTTACAGTGAGAAGTCAGGCAAATACGTGAACTTTAAGACAAAGAGAAGAAGGACGAACAATAGACAGTGAGGGTCAGGGCTTGAATTAGTTGCAGTGAGAAAAAACAAAAATGTATGTAATAAAATGCAATGACAAGATTTTATTCTGACATAAGTACATTGTGCATTATCAAAAAACGTATTTTTAAGCATGCAAGATGTTCTTGAACTGTTTTTTTAACCAAAGATACAAAAACAAAAACAGTGACCATCCCACTGTACATTAGCATCAGTTTTCTTTAGTATTTCTATCCCATATCCCTTGCCAATGGTGATCAGATCTTCTAATGGGCTCAGACAAACACCATTTAGTCCAAGTCCCTGCGGAGGTTCCATATAGTGGGATTTTCATACACACACACTGAGCCCTGTGGTCCGCACACCGTACTCTACACTCAGTAGGAAACAAGTTCAATTACACTGAATCAGCATATACTGTACATAGGAGGAACCAGAAAAGAGAAGTCACGTTTCGGCACTCAGGGGCTGTGGCAACCAACATGAAGAGTTCAAGAAAAGTGGAATGCAACGCGCGCACACACACACACACACACACACACACAGATAAAATTCTTACTAATCCTGCCAAAAAGTCAAATTGTCTTTGCAATGAAGCAAATGAGATGTAGCATTCAGTTCTGAAAATTGAGCGTTGTCTGAAATTAATCTCATGTTGAAAAAAGGAAAAAAAACATATCTTGCACATTTCCAATCAAACCAAAACTCCATGCAACGCTCTGACTCCAAGATCAAAGCAAAACTCAAAAGGATTGTTTTTTTCCCCCCTTTTTAACCGGCTGTTTTTCAACTGTAGAATGGAGAAAAATCCCCTGGACATCAAAGCGGGAGACAGAGAAAGTAATTTAGCCTTATCTTAATTGGGCTGCAATTTTAATAATGATCTTACACATAGGGACCAAGCAGGAGAGAAGGTACTGTGGGCGGCAGGACGAGAGACCGGGCTCTCCACTGCTACTCCACTGCTCTACTCTGGTTGTCTAATCTCGGCCCCAGACACATCATTGGCCAGTGATTAATGATGATCTAATGTTTTGTTTACTTCATGCTCATAACAGGCGGGTGGATTGCATAGGGCATGCCGTATGGGGAAACATGAAAGCACTGGGACTGCTTGCAAGGCTGCAGTCGCCACCAGTTCGCAGAAACAAACAGCTCTGTAGTTCAGCCACCTGGCGCAGCACCCCCTGCCAAATGAGAGCCTGGGCTCCTCAGAAGTTTACAGAAAAACCCAGGCTGCAAGTTTCATTGGATGTCATGAAACGGACATCAATCAACAATGCAGAGGTCACAGACTTGATTTAACCTTGGGAACAACACACATTGACCCTCTGTTCATGCGCTTTCTCAATAATTGACTTGCCTTTGCCATATGAGAGGGCAAACATATGGGGTCTGACAACTGCTTGACAGTGAGGTCAAGAGTCCAGTAAGTCGGTCCACTTTAAACGTCCTGAACCCAGCTTCTGTCTGTGGTTTTCTGGTATTTAGCAAAGCAATTGAGAAGACTCAAGTAGTCCCAGTTGTTGCATACAGGAAATGCTGCTACTGCTAAGGAAAATAAACACAACAGTAACTCTGCGTGAGCGACTTAGTTGATATGATTATGTGAGAGTGTCATATTGGTTTCCTTGATTGGAAAAGAGCGTGTGGTCAGTCCAAAATTTCCTGGCAGCTGATGCACACATTTGCAATCGAGAACCCTTCCGTCTCCTCCCTGAAATTTTTGCAATGCCTCCTCCTGCATTTCTGATCTGGACTGGGATACAAAAGCGACTATAAAATATCTTTCCTTTTTACTGTAATAGTAAAGACAAATATTTGTGGCAGGGTTGTGCATGTTAGCAGGAGACAAGGGGTGGGAGGGGCCAGCTGGGCCCTTATCTCCACCAGCTGTGGAGGTATACCCAGGTTCCACCTCAGCTTCAGGGCTCTGATGCGGGCAATAAAAGGGTAACGGCTACATGTGTTTTCTTCCAGCTTCATCTCCGTTGATGGCTTGCTATAAAATGTCTGAATATAAACTTCAAGCACTAATTTATCAAGCAATAAACACCTATTTTCCTGCCAAGTCTTTATGCACTTTGCAAAGAAAGATTGACTTTTTCTAACCAATAATGTAACAAATTTAGTTTTCTTTGGTGGAAGTCCATTCCTCTGAAATGAACACAAATTTCTTGGAAAATTTTATGAGTTTGAGTACCACACTTTGAGTGAACACACTGGCTACAGGATTCAACAATAGCAGGGGAGGGAAGGAAGTCCAGTGTGCCTGAGATCTCCAGGAACCTTTTCCTCTCACCAACAGATCTTGTCATTCTAACTCTGCTTCCATCCACTTAGTCATTCTCTCTTCTGCTGACTAATATTGCTGCCACGCTGGGAACTGACCTAAAATGGTCCTAAGTTCAACATTTTCATGACAGAGGTGTTACACACAATAGAAAAAAAATGTTTTGCTTTGGCAATATCACTTTCACTATGCGCCCTTTCAGCAAAGGCAGTTAAGCAGCTTTCAGCACATGTAAAAGGTTATTACAATAGACTTTACACATCAAATGATTTGAAATGCTAAAGAGAAGAATTAGTCAAATACATTGGCACATTGCCTCCAGGCAAATCTCCACCCAATCTCATAAGCGTCATGGAATTGTTTACTTTTATGTGTTGCTGTTGTTTACAATGCTGCCAGGAGGCCATGCTTGCAACCTCCCACCCTGGAGATGTCAGATGTGTAAATATCTTTCTCCTTCTCTGTCTCGCCATTCAAAATCCAATGTGAAAATCCCATCAGATAGGCATTTCCTCCTTCTGCACCAGCAACCAGAGCAGGCGACTGCTACATTCTTATCTTATCGCAGCAACAATCTTGCGTCTCGTCGTGCCCAAACAGGGAGAGACGGAATCATAATGAAAGTGGTATTTTAGCCCCCACGTCCCCCACAAATAATGCACATACAAAAACATATGAGCGCTCCTATGAAAAAGCTAAATAGGCTGCCTTTCCCCTCATTGACTCAGAATGGATATTGGCTTTTTGTCAAGCAAAAGAGCACAGAGGAACAACCCTCTTAACTTTCTTGCTCTTACTCAATACTCCCTCCCAGCTCCCCCTGCTTTTTCTTCTGTTCTCTCCAGGCTCTGTCGGTGACATGCATGATAAGAGCGCAGAGGCAAACTGTGAGTTCTGTCTGAGTCTGCACAGGAAGCACAGGCGAATCAGTGGTGTTGTCCGTCAGCGAGAGCTCTGCTGAATGCCGTCAGAGCCGAGAACAATGGCCACAGACTCCCCAGGCATCGGGAAAACTTAGTCAGCCCGCAATCTCACTAAAGCACTAACGGAGGAGATAAAGCAAAGAGGAAAATGAAAGAGGATTAACTGAAAATGACATTCACACACATGCACAAGGACACACACATGCACAAACACGTGCACACATATACCGGTACACAAACACATATCTTTGATTTTTCAGATTTTTCACAATAATTAATAGTTCAATCAAGATTACAAGTTCACAAGACGGGGTAATGAGAGTGGGCTGGAAAATTCACTCCATGGGTCAAGTTGCAATTAACCCTTTAACTCCTGGGTGCCTTTTCACAAAATGCCCATATACAAACACATTGATGACTGTGGATGAAAACAATGGAAATTACAGCAACATTATGTTGATTATTATAATAATGCCATACATAATATTAATGTTGCTGTAGATGTAAATGATACAATTTCAAGCCAAAGTAACAGATAAAATGATCAATCATTTGTACTATTTGTAGGCCACCCTAAAATAATAAGTAGTCTAGATCTGTGCTAGACTCTCACATAAATATCACACAATTTGGGCTCACAAAGACATACATTAATCAATATCAAACTGGTAGAAATTTACAAGTTGCATAATTATAAGTTGCAAACAATTGCTGGTGTCTAACACACACGTTTCTAATGTTTCCATCAAAACATTTGTGAAACAGTAGGCAGTGATGCTTGGCCATATTCCTTGTGTCTGTGCCCTATACATCAGTGATACTTACACATTCCTGCCATGGCTTTCTTTACAGGAAATCTAACTCCAATCAACCAATTGCGGAGTGAAGGCTAGATACACTGTGAAAACAAACAAAGCATAGAGACTTGTTGATTTAATGCCATGGCATACATTATTGCAGGGGAAGCGTTTTTCACTGCCAACAAAAATACATTCCACGCTCACGTTGCATATACTGGGGACAAAATACAATCAGTAATGCAGTAACTAAATAATGGCTCTTGTAGCAGGCTGCACTGCTGTAATGATGATAGATCTAATTGCTTCTGTGGAGCAATATGGGCTCATGCTTCTGAAACTTAAAAAGGGGGAAAGTATTTTGGGTTACCAATAGTCAAAATCCACAAGTCAAGACTCCATGCTTTTTACGGTGATGGAAAGTGTGAAACACACAGAACCATCTATACCACTTCGACACACACACACACACACACACACACACACACACACAGACACACACACACACAGGACACAATGAGTGCATCCTTCAGCTCACACTTACTGGAGGGGAAGTCGGGCCTTAAGGCTGTCGTATGACATCAGACACAGAAAAAGCGACACCATTTATCACCGTCCACCGAACATGGAGACAATCATAACATCCTGACAGGAAAATCTTGTGGAAAATAATCAGATGGGCTTTGATAAAAACTTGGCTCCTTCTTTTGCTCCTCATTTGGACAGTGTCCTGCTCTAGTTTGCTATTCTTTAACTCTGACCTTTATTCATTTATCATGCACTGAACCTGCCATTGTTTGAATCTACAGTATGCGTTAATGATGTACAATGAAAAATGTGCATGTACAATTACAGTATGGTCTGACAATAAGGTATGGAGACTTTAAACAATTCATCTGTCTCTGATAACTGGATCTTGGATGAAGCTTTAAATGAAGTTATTTGAGAAAGCTATTTGTCAAATTGAGTGGATCAAGGCAGCGAGTCATAATGCACTTTAGTCAGGAGTTATCTGATCAACTCTCAGTGAAAGTGAAAACTCACACAACAAGAAAAAGGAGATGACCAAATCTTTCCAGAACACATTCACTTGGGTCCAAAGGTTGGTCGGCCCTTTCCCGTTTAAGCAAGAGATGGAGTCTCTGGCAGCTTTTTTGTGAACGACCTGCTCTCACTTTTGGTCTCCCTTTTGTGCGGAGGTGAGAGTGGAGCTTTTGTCGTATGTCAGAGTAGCATGGACATCAGCCAAGCCTGTCCTGGGTCTTCCTATTTTGACACCCTTAAAGCACCTGCCCTCGCTGAAGCATGGCAGGGAACGTCACAGAGAGAACAATGGAGAAAGGGCCTCTTTCCAGCCACTCCTGACCGCCTGCTCCGGCACCGACCGCCTGTCACTCAAACCCCATTATAGGTCAGTGCAGCTCGCCCCCCTCCAACCCCAGCTCCCCACAGGAGGACACGCCCTAATCAGCCATGCCAGTTTTACACTCACTTTTTCCTCTCCACCATCTCTCCTTTTCCCTTCAGAGGTCATAAGAAGGGGATATCCCAGCAGGAAATGCCTGAGCTCTGAAGGAGGTACTTCTGCTTTCTCTCTTTTTTTTTTCTTTTACAATGATCCTGGGTGTTGTTGCTGTTATGTAATGGAGAGTGTGGGGTGCTGATAAGAAGATGTCAGAAGAGACTACATCCCTCCTGAATGACATTATCCCTCTTTTGGAAAATGTATTTTCTTGGAGCGTAAACACATTTTCTTAAACTCTGTTGGTGACAGAGACAGTTCAATTTTGTACACTGAGGTTTTTCAGGACATCTCCAAAGGGGAAGACTGCATGTGCTATCAATGGAGCCTCTGGCAAGCAGTCAATGATTTTACAGGCATAGTTACACAGGCTGTTAACAGAAGTCCATGATGAAATTGTAAATCATGTAAATCCCAAAATGTCAAATACACATTGTCCACTCTTCCCTCTTCACCCAATAAAATAAAATAAGCTGTCCATCATAACATTATGACAATGGGAACTGAAGAAATTCCCTTCCAACACTGACTCGCTGTTTTACAACCAACCTAATAAAACAGCACACACTATCAAAAAGAGAGCATAATAACGGAAGATCTACGGCAAAACTAATTACAGAGAAAGATGAAATAACAAAGTCAGCGCCAACCCGCTATTCAGCAACCTCAATGGGCATGTTATTATAGAGCTTTATCAGGCAAAAACATCAACTGGATCGCTTGTGTTGCTGTGCAGTTAGCTTGCTCTAATATGATAATATCCATTATTATTTGCTTTAAAGGTGTGTTGCTTTATATAGGATAATTTAAGAGCACGAACTGCATACTTACCTGGAAAAGTATTACTCAACATTGTAATATTGTATTTTTTCCCCTTTTTTCCACTTTACTTTGTTCCTTTTTATTTTGAATGTATGCACATGACATGAAACATAAATACTGCATCCATAGACTTAAATGCCCTACTTCAAATTGCTAACCTGTTCTTCAAGTCAGAGAATAATTCGTAGGAGGATACATTCAAGGTGATGATGGGTTAATTAAGGATAGGAAATGACAGTGAGAGATAGCTTCTTGCCCAAGCAATAATTTACTTCCTCCTGGACTTACTTTTCAATGCCAGAGGTGAGAGATTTATAGAAATTTCTTGGATCTGCATACTTTAAATCATCCTGTCATAAGAGTGAGGTGCCTGAAATAACCCCAAATACAGTCACCCATAGCAACGATCTTTTATCTCTAGAGAAATATTCAACATTGCATCAATTTAGGATCATTGATATCTGAATTCTTTCTCCTAAACCCCTCTTAGGAGCAATAAAGAGATACGATGAGAATATACATCTGTATTATTTGTAATAAACAAATAAGAAAAGCATGATATATCATTTGTAGATGGTTACACTCACAGATTGCTTATAGATTTCTGAGATGTTTCTCTTTAATGACCCATTAAAGACTTGAGTGCGTATATTAAGACGTGAGCAACAACATGAAAGAGCTAAGTGAGAAGCATGATGTATCAGAGTGAGACAGTCCAAGGCTTGTTTCTCAGGAGCAGAATTTCAGAAGCATGCGAAAATGGTCAAAATCTCACACTGATTTTATATAAAACTCATCTAGGAGAAGTAGATTAGGGGAAGAGGAAATCTTATTTATAGGATATTGGGCAATGTTGGGCAATGCTGTCAAAAATATCACAGAAAGACGTGGATTTGCAGATCAGGTGGCTCTAAATCACAAATATTGCACTGTAAATGGAGGATTAACATTTCCTTATCTTATTTACAGGACATCATCTGATGGACCTTTATAGGACTTATATACCCTGTGTGAGTCCCATTAGATCACACCGAAACGAGAACGTGAGCCATAAGAAGACATACAGTACTGCACACAGGCACAGGCACACACACATGCAAGCATGCGCACTCGAGCACAAGTGTGTTCAGCCATATCAGCCTTGGCATTCCAACCCCCAGCTTGGGTGTAAGAAATGATTTAGGTTTCTTCCTCTTGATAAATGCATACCTTCGCTGTAGTAAAATGAGGGGGTGCGGGGAAGGAAATATGAGGCACCTGAAGCAGTGAAACCAAGGAGACAGGCCGTTGTGGCGATACCTCATGCAGCACCTCGTTCGTCTCTGGGGCTGTGAAGACAGATAAATCTCTTTTTTTATGGCAGCTCCATCATCGAGCACAGGAGATAGAGCGCTCACTGCCATGGTGATGACTACTAACCCCTATCGCTGCACCACGCAGACCTGAAGTATAGGGAGTTCTGTGTGACTGCCTGCCCTCCTTATCCATCAAGAGCAGATATGAAAGGACTGTATGTGATAAAGAATATCGCCTTTGGGTTGAAATGGGGTGTTACCCTGTGCGCTATTGATGAAACGTATTCAAACACTATTTCCTATATAAGGGTAGGACTGTCTAACAATGAAGATATGTGAGGTCCAATGGACACTAATGGTATAAGTTAAGCCAATAGTGAAGTAGTCCAGACTCCAGGCCTCGCTGTCCAATGACAAATCCATTATTTTTAACCAGACACAAGAGGATAAGATCATACAAAGCCCTTAAGACATGATTGATCCACAATGGCGGAGCACACACATCTCACACTGGGAAGAGGAGGAAACAGACTTGTCGCTCAAATTCCACACAAATAGATGCAGACCCCCTGTCACAACTGAAGGCACCACAAACCACAAAAAGCATACTAGACAAAGTGTACATAGGCCTATTAGGGCTTGAAGCCAGAAAGCTGGCAGCCACACAATAAATGTCCTTGTCTCCGGTCCAGTTGTCTGACCAAGGAAAAGTAAAGCATGGCTTTTGATTGTGCTATGGTAAGTAAGATCTATGCACTTTCTTCTAATAGAATATTACATTATCACCAGGGGTAGACAACACTATATACAGCTGTAGAGGTGCTGTTAGTCCTCCTGACAACATACAGTACTATATAGCCTATTTCCTCACCTGTGGGGAATGTGCAGAGAGTGATTTAGCTCATACAGATTATCAACGTGTGTCAAGATTCTGCTCAAGACTCACTGTTACAGGCTTTGAGAAATATCTAGTGGAGCAGCCATGTTTTCAGCTTGAGGACATAAGAGTAATAAATCTGGCGTCACTGGAAGTGGAATAAATGGCTGACCTTAGCCGCTATCTCCTCTTTTCCCAGTTAAACAGCTGAATCATTTCAATTCCCTTTTTTTTTCTAGGAGAGTAGAGGACGCGAAGGGGAAAGCAACTTCTCCAATGATCTACTAATAGCCCCAGGCAAGCTCAAACCACAAGGCTGTCCATCATCAGGCTACAGTTCCTGCCTCTGGGTTAATGGTGAACGTGCAGATAATGTCAGTCAGTTTACCTGCAGCAGTGACAGCTTTACTGGGGCTGTTTTTCTGATGACTTTGCAAATGGTACAGATTTATGATACATCTTCATCTACCTATGCAAATTGTGCTTTGCATAGTTTTTTAAGAATTACAATTAAAAACAAAACAATAAAATAAATCAAACGCTGATGGATTGTTAGAAATTGCTTGCAATCAAAGAGTTCTATTCCAAAAATGCAATGTATCATTTTTATTTTTTATTTTTTTTTGGGGGGGGGATTAATTATTTCAAGTTTATGATTCAGTATCTACAATATAAACAACATTTTTCAACTAATGTCTTAAGTTACCTTGATAATTTTTTTTAGGTGTTTGGAATGAAACCTGTCTGTTGCTTTTCATTTGAATCGGTCTTTTGAACCTAGCAATGTAAAACCAGACAGTGTGTGACTTTTACCACTTCCTCTGAAGACAAATAGTGGTTTTAGATGAGCAAGCTTTGAATAAATATATGCCGTGTAAAGCAATATGAAGCAGTTTGAAAACACACAATCATATAAAGATGTCAAGGTAATGTCAAGGTAAGTTATTTTTACAAGTAAAAGTTGTCAATAATAAATGTGTTCCAAACCACACTATCATGGCAAATTAAATCAACAGCTCATCTAAGTATGATGAAATCTGTTTGGTGCTGACATGCCAGCTGAACATTTCACCTCTCTGCTTGTCAGTGACAATTTGATAAACAGAGAAGATCGTAATCTCCTGGCAGTTTAGCTATAAACTATATTTTGAGAAGTACCCTTGTGTCTGGCAATAAACAGTATCACATAGTCACATCTCATGAAGCACTTTGTGATAACAAAGAGGCATCAAGCTGATAAATGATACAATAATAATAAAATCAATTAAATATATTTTCACCACAGGAACAAGTTGAGCAGAACAGAGCTCATCTGAAACTTTTGAGCAGAGTCATAAACCATGTGAGCGGAGGAGATGATAGCAGGTCGCCTGCCTCGTCCATGGCAGCTGTCAGCCTTGGCTCGTGGTTCCCTTCTCTGGGTCAGAGGTCATCCAGCTGTGGCCCCTCCCCCTCTCCTTCTCCCCCTGACACAGCAGATGTGGTCGGACCACCATGGCGAGGGCCTGACCACATCTGGGTCTGATTACAGCCAGACAATCCAGCTTTATCAGCTCCATCCACTTCGCTGAGCCTGCTGCACTCATTCTCCCAGAGGTGCCCTGTGACACATTCTCAAATCACCAATATCAGCTTTACAGGATGATTTATATTCAAGTCACCTAAACTAGGGTTTTTGCTGTTGAAGTTATATTTTGGTCTGAGAATAATGCCTGTAACTAATAGCTAAATTAGAATACTCCCAATAACTGTAACTAACTTGCAATACACATTTCTTATCTTCCTGCATAGAAAACTGTCCTGCTCTCCTCCCTATTATTTTGACTGACTTTCCTTTAAGGGATAGTGATAAATCCCTGCTTGTCAAACACACATAATGACAGTCTTAATGATATGTTGCTGTCTCTGAGGACCACCGGCAATCCTCCATCAGTTGGTGACTGTGTGTGTGGTGAGTGAGCGTATGTGTGTGTATATTTGGCTGTATTTGAATATTTCTGTTTGTATTTGAAGGTGCAGCGAAACAATGATGCATGTCACAGTGTCTGCTTTCACAATAACCAAAGCATATATTTGCTCATAACTCTGTCTGCATACAGCCCACCTTTTTTTCCTGCGAGGCAGTCATGTGATCTGGATGAGAAATATGTAACACTTGCAGTTAGAAATCCCAATATCTATAAACAGGAGAGTTTGAGAAAGGATTATGTTGCATACAAGGATCACTGGCTGCAGTTTATTTTCCCAGGGTGCCTTTCCCGTTATCCCCGACCATAGCCAATGAAATCTCCACAGCCCTTAGCCCTCAGTTCCTGTGGTTACATTGGGATATCTCAAATCACTTCAAACAAACAGATGACAGATGAGATGGAATTCCACAAATATGAAGATATTAACCTGTAAATGAGCCTACCATGAACAATTCCCAAATACTAAGTGAAGAGGAGAAGCAAGACTGTGTTATTGCTGGTTTTAACCGTTATGATACTATTGCATTGCAATGCAAGTCACATTTCAGTGACAGGTCAGTATAAGGCCATCACTGCAGACTGATTATGCAGCGCCTATCATCTCCCTGACTCAAAGTGCTTCATGCAGGCCCATTCTACAATCAACAGATGCACCCACACTCCATTCCATGTCACATTCATGCCGTGTCTCCTGTGGCCTGCTGTCCTCATCACATCTGAGGCTTCCGAAGGGAGAAGTTGTCACGGCGGCTATCACAATTCTCTAAACCCCTTTCTCCCCGTCTATCCTTCCAACCATCATCACCCACTCAACCCCACTCAACCCAAACGCCAGGCCAGAGCTAGGCCGCTCTCTGCAGGCTTCCACGTGTCAGGGGTCCCCGTGCAGCCCACTCGCAGCGACACAGGCATGTGCACTAAAGCTGTCACCGCCTTCTGCTGCTGCCAGTGCTGGAGGTTATCTTCCACATGGAAGCCCTAGCCAACTGTGTGGCTCTTTGATCTTTAATACTGCTGAATGAATACGTTTTTTCTTCTTTCACTTTGAACCATGTTTTTCTTTAACTTGAGATTTGAGATTTACAGGAGGCTGGGCAAGGTATTTGGATTCGTGACACAAAGACATCCATCATTCAAGGGGTAAAGTTTGATGCACTTGGCAGCAATTTTGTACAAGCAGCCCACAAAAATCTCTGCCAGGGACTTGGCTGCAATATGTGTCATCACTGTAGTTGTTGCTTTGCTACTAGAGCAAACAGCTGACGAGTTTCTGGCTTTATGGATGCTATCGGCAATAGGAGGAAATGGGTGAGGTCTGTTGCTCTTGAACTGTGAGAATAAATAAACAGAATGCTAATTAGAGAAGATCAGTTCTAAATGGCCTCCCATTGATGGTGAAAACTGCCAATCAGAGTGGAGGGCGGGGATATTGGGTCTCACCTCTTTATTAGTGGTAAGGTGATAATAGCCCAAAAGGTCCTCCTTCCTCATGCCATAGCTTATGGCCAAATTTGGTGTGGTACATTGGGTGAGATTTTCCTTCTTAACACCTCAGTTTAGCACAAAAGTATTTGCAAGAACATTTATTTTGCTATAATGATAAGCATAGCGCATTAGTAGCCTATACAGACAACGTAATGGTAATATGATTAACCTCGGTATCACAGGTGAACGGAAACGTTTATTTTTTCTTTGAGGATTACATAAGGTAATGAAAGCTTTTACTCCAGCACTCACAAATACTGTTAAGGACTGTCATCTGAGTAGTCAATCTTTTCCCACATCGCATGTCTGTTGTTTATTACCAAACTGGTTTAGATCATTCCATCAACATTTGCATATGATGGACAACTAAACTGAGAGAAAGTTATGTAGATGAGAGTGCAGATCTGCGAATCATTCTCCCACATGCGACAGAGGCAGTGTGAAAGGCATCTTGCACCAAAATGGTAATCTGATGAAGGTTTAGTGATACTGAAAAATTCTTTCTCTTTTTTTCTCAAAGTGGAAAATCATTCAAATCAGACATGATGCCAACTGGCCAAGGAGTTTGCTACTTTCTAGGTGTCATCAAAGCGACCCAGTTGGTTAGCCCTCCAACATGTGTGAGAGTGTTTTTCTTTTGGGGGAGGAGTGAGGGTCTAGGGGACTGCAGGGGGCTAATTAGAAGCTATTCTCAAACTCAGGGCCAAATGGAGCAATTATCTGGCCGAGTGAGTAGATAATTCCCTCCCATTCATCTCCCACTGTCAGGGTCCCACTACCCAACAACCTACACTGAGGACTGGCTGCTGGGGCCTATTGACACCTCACCCCTTCCTCCTAAGTCCCTGCGTCCCTCCCTTGTAGGCTACTCCCCGCTGTCTCTTAGCAACGACCAACATGGTGGATCACCTGGCCGATAATTTCTCCCATGGTTGTCACATACCATTGCCCACCCCCACCAGGATTTATGACCACCACAGCCCAGGTTCAGCTAATGAGTCTGTTGGACACTGGTGGGAGAGCTGGCTTAAAGGAATGATTAATGCAATGGCCCGATAAGTCCCATGCCTAAGACTGCAAAAATGTGCTGCAACATATGGACTTGCTGATTGAGATAGAATTAAACATGGGGGTGGGAAAAGGGAAAAAAAAGAAAACCTGAATACCTGGAAAACCTGGAGTCTAGCCGCAGGGCTATATTCTATAAGTTAAGTGCAATCTTGCAATATGCATGAGTTAAAACAGGTGATAAGTTCATTTTCATTCAAGTTCATTATTTTGGAACGCTATGTGAGAATTGTGGGCTAATATTTTCTGCACCTTGGGAGTGGAAGACCTCTGCCCGGAGTTTACCATTTCAGTGCACGTCTACGGTTGGCAAGAAAGTTCATGCTGCTGACAGGGGTTGCCATTTATTGCAGGTAGAGTTCTCAGTGAGAACCAATACAAAGAAGGCATCTTTTCAACAAGTCTCCTGCTCTGAAAGGAAGTGTAGAGCCAAAAGACCTCACTCACGCAGAACCTGTAAGTTGTACGTGTGAGTATATACAGTAGTTGTTAGTGTGGGCCCTGCTACAAGGAAAAAAGAAAATTGGAAAAAGAAGTACGCCTATGTGGGAGGTAAAATATGAATAGCTTTATGGAAAAGTACATGTACTGGGCATTTTCCTGTTCTTACATCTCTTACTCATTGCAATTCTTGGTTTTGGCTGTCCAAATTTGTTCTACTGCTTAATCTGAGTCTCACTCTTCATCCAGTCAAAATAGCTTGCAGTGCTGCAGAAGGCAGAGTGCAATTAAATCATGCCAGAGTATTTAGAATGGCTTACCGTACATGCGGGCAGTATTTTTTTTTACATAGATTTGTATCCTCAACTTAAGTCTTAGAGCGTGGCCTGGTAGCATTTTTGTTACGCATTTCCCTAATGAGTCATGATAGGGTATTGGCAAAATCACTATCTCTCCCACACATTACCATGAAATTAATTCAGACAAAAAGTCCAATATAGTTTGGCTTTCTTGAAAAGTTTGAAAAGTTTATGGACATTAAATGTGCCTATAGGTCCTTTGAGACATACTGAAAGACAATGAAAATGGTCTTGACATTATACTGGAGCATAGTGAGCAGGCAAAATTGTACTTACTCAACTTTGGCCACATGCAGGGAGCGAGACATCAGTCTACCGATCAGGCTAACCCTTGTTTAATTGAACAGACGCGATGAGTCAGAGGGAACGGTAAGTGGGATATAGAGTTGCACAGCTATACCCCAGCCAAATACCCTGCCTAGGACCCCCAATTCTGCTGCTGCTGTGCGTGTGTATCCATGTGTTTGTGTGTGTGTGAGTCTTTGTGTGGGTGAGTGCACGCATGTGTGTGCATGCACTTGTGCATGTCTTTTGATTACGTGGAATGAGAGAAAGACAGAGATTGACAACTGACAGTTTGATTGTGATTGTTTGTTGTTCTGTTCTCTTATAAATGTAAGTCAACATGTGCTGCTGTGATAGTTCATATCTGAACAGAACAGTAAAGCCATTACTGTGCCTCTATTGTGACCTCTACTGTGTATTTGTTTGTGTGTGTGTGTGTGTGTGTGTGCGTGTGCGCGTACATGCATGCGTGTGTGTCTGTATGTGTGTTTGTAATATTTACCGTGGGTAGTTTAATACAGGCAGGATTAAACTCATATACTTCTGCCAGTAAGGTTTACAGAGAGCTTTTGTTATTTCCTGGTACAATATCATGGACATGACTCAACAACAAAGGCTAAATCTGTAAATACACGGAGGACTTGATTCTGTCTTGCAACTGTTGCATTGATGATAGATTTCCAGTTTATTTTCCAAAATGATAAATCCATTGAATATGAGATTTTATTGTGAGACTGAATCATGAGATTTACAAAACATGACTCATGGCAAGGTTTACACCAGATAACATTTATGCCAGTAGACATTTTGCATCTGATCCTCACTGTAATGAGGCTATAACCGTAGCATGATTTTTCGGACTTTTCTCACACCCCTCCAAAAGCAAAACACATTTTGGGTGAGCCTCCGTGTCTCCAGCGGATTCTCTGTGGAATCAGGTTAATAGAGGCCATGTGACCTCCTCTGGCTGTCTGTGGGCCTCCGCCACCTGAGAGGGGTCACTGAGAGGAGGGAGATTTAGGAATGTCTGGTACTGGGGCGCCACTAATGAAATATTCAATCACTGAAGATGGAGAGAACTCAGAGGACAGCAATAGGCCTCCCCTCTCCTCCCACCTCCAGAGATACATGCCCCATCACACCACAGTAATCTGCGGTCTTGGATCTACTGTATGAGGAAACTTTTACCCTTCCCGCTCTCTGTGTGACAGAGCTGCTTTGGAAAGCTTCACATTCTGTCTCCCTCCTCCTCCACCGCCTCTACCATTCTCTCTTCTGTCCCTCACTTCCTCTCCTTCCCTTGCGGCTGAGGTAAGGGGACGGGGTGAGAGGAAAGGGGCCGAGACATCCACATGACCTTGGAATTAGTAGAACTCCTGGGACAAAGCTTGCTGGGTGGGACTACATTGGCAGCTGCTGGATTTCCCCCTCCCGGGTGTACAAGATTAATGCATGCACTGGGGGTTTGGGGGTGTTGAGGCAGAGGGGAGGCTTTTGGGGGATGTGGAGTTGGAGCAAGGGCCGCTCGGGACAGTCCTCCGCACTGTACAGCCACTGTACACACTGTTAGAGGGACTGCGTGTGACATCCTGCAATGGGACAAGAATTTAGGCTTTGTAACAGAGTGTGTAGAGAATGTAATAGGAGATAGTCATTATCAAGCAGTTGATGTAATTCTAGCTGTTGTTATCTTTTGCCGAGATGCTATGCTGTTTAAGTCAGCAGTGGACATACATTTTTGACTGTTTTGGACTCTTACAACACACTGCTGCACAGGGTCTCTGTGCTGCTCCCTCTGAGGCCACACACACACTAAACACCCTGGAGAGAGAGAGAGAGAAAGAGAGAGAGGGAGAGAGAGTCAGACAGACAGAGATAGGGGCAGAAAGATTTGATGTCAGACTTTAAATATTTCCTCTTTCTCCACTGTTGTGCATTCATTTTCCATGAGGTATTATAGAGATTCATCAGCAGAGAAGGACAAAGAATCCAATAGAAAACATTCACAACTGTGTTTTGAGCTAAAAAAAAATTGCACCTACCGGGAACCCGGGATAGCCATATGTTACCTGACACTCCCAGTAACGAATCTTCAGTGGCCCTTTTCCTACAGCCCATCACCCCAGGAGGCAGCTCCACCTTCAGATCCATCACAGCAGCTCTCTCAATGGGGCTTCCAGACCTCAGCTTAGCTCAGCTGCTCAGGCAATCAGCACTCTTTTTTTTTTTTGTTTGTGTGTATGTGCGGCTGTGCATACATGTGTGTTTGTTTGCACAGTGTGAGTTTGTGAAGCGTGCCTGTATGGGGACGTGTGCACGCTTACAAGTGTGTGTGTTAGGGCATGATGCATATCCTATCAGTGTGGCATATATGTCTCTAGATCCAAAGTGTCACCTACTTGGACAAATAAATACTGGATTTAAACGCCTGAACTAACTGACTTGTCATCCGCTGCTTGACTTCTGTATGTGTACTCAGGCCACACATATATCTATTTATCCAACTGTATTTTGATTAGGTGGACAAATGTTGAAGTTAAATGATGAATGCCGAATTGGTCGGGCCCGTCGCATAAAATGTATATTTATCCTGGCGCTGTGGAGTACTTTATAACCCTAATCCTGTAGAGTTTTCATGTGTAAACAGTATCTGCGATTATGTAAAAACATTTTAGGATTATGTAAAAGAGCAATTAGTCAGCAAAGCCGCTGGCTCCCCAGTATGCATGGACACAGCTCAAAGTGGCTGTACTCAACAAGCCCTTTCATCTGGTATTAATTGAGACATTTAATAAAAATTCTCTCTTTTTCCATGTAGGTTTGTCTATCCTTCTGACAGGTGTTGAAACGGGAAAGCTACTACACATTCTAACACAGTGATCGTGTCTGTTGCAGTCCGTTCTGCGATTCACTCCCTTTATTCCACGCCTTGCAGTTGATTTCACTCTTTATTTGGATTCCCACTGACCTCATGACGTAGCGTGGAATCGGGGTATTAATCAGGACTTAGGCCCAGCCTGTTCCCGGCCTCTCATCTTGGGAGTGTCTACAAAGGTGCCCAAGCAGACCAAATCCTGGCTTCATTTCTCCATATGAACTCATTTCCTTGTGGTGGTTCTCGAGTTCATGGTAATGTAACCTGAGGAGAGTATGGACTGGGGGCCTCCAGGGGATGAAAGCATCCAAAAGCCTGAGAATTAACCCCTCGGGTCAACTGCATTATCCACCTCTATTTATAGTTAAACTTTAATTTTTACCGGGCGAAAAAAGGCAAAAAAACAGGATTACAGGGGTCACAGCAAGAGATTTGCAGTTAATTAAATCAATCGTAGAGATTGACAAAATCTGTGGCTTTTTCCCTTCAATATTCCATCCACTTAGTAACATCTTAATTAGATTACATGACTACATTTCACAACCAAGTTTTGTGAGAGTGCCAGGGTCTTTTTCTTTTTTGTTCAAAGATCTGACAGAAAAGGCCTTGTTTAACAGATTAATTACCAATAACCTCCTGGTGCTTTTTCGTTATATAAAATATGATGGAGATGTCATTATCACAAATATAGTTACAAATCTGCACTTTATATAACTATTTTATTTTAATTTATTTTACTTGATTTGTGTTGAATCATGTAATCTCCAATCTCTAATCCTCCCTTCCTATGCTCCCTCATGTCCCCTCATGCCCCCTCATGCCCACTCTCAGGGGCATATTTACTGATCAGTTATAAGGCAAAAACAGCTACTTTGATTCTCACAAATCATCCACACAGAACAGAAGACTCCTTTTATGCTCCAGTGAGCTGCAGAACTGGGGCTGTTTCCAAGTTTTCTTCCTGGCTCTGCAAGTAGTCTAGACACATTAAGGGCCAATGTTGTTTAGCATCCTGTAGGAACAACAAACATGGTCAGGAAGCATGATCCATGAATTTACTACATGCATACAATAAATGTGCATCACCATCTCCATCACCATCAAATTAACTATAAATTGTCAAAAAGTTGCCACTAATGGCAACTTTGGGGGAGAGAAAATCCAGCATTTGAACTTCCACAGAGTAAACTATAAATAGCCACACTGTGTGGTGAGGCTGCTCGTTGACGGAAACTCACTGAAATATCTTGACAGCTATTCTAGAATAATAAACACATCCTGAAATATTTAAATCTAAAATGTTGTTCTAAATCTTTTTGAACTCCCATTCAGCTCCCATTGGGAGGAAGTTGAGTCTGCTATATTTACTCCAAGTCTCAGAATAGGAGTGGAATGGGCAATCATAATGATGATAATATCAGACATTAGTCAAATATTGTTTGTGTGTGCATCTGGGTGCATGTGCAAGTGTGTGTGCATGTGTGCGTGTGCGTGTGCACTATGTAAATAGAAACAGAAGTGAGCATAGAAAGTGTATATTATAACTGTTGTGTAAGCTCTACTGTAACTGTGTGCATTTGCAAGTGTGTGTGTGTGTGTGTGTGTGTGTGTGTGTGTGTGTGTGTGTGTGCATATACAGTATGTGTTTGGATGCATGTTTGCTTAAGGTTTCTCTCTGGGATCGAACTGAAGCTGGATAGCAGGGCCGGGCCAGATCTCCCCAGGCACTTGACCTACCAATTCAGAGGCATTTCCTCCCACACAGTTCCCCTGTGCAAACAGACTAGGTACAGGAAGAGGGGCAAACCCTACACCTTTAACATACAGACATATACAAGATACATATAGGGATATATGTATATACTAGAATACATATTAACACATGAATTTATATTAATATTTGTTGATTATATTATGATTATAGCCCTCTACACCCCATAGCGCCCGAGAGTGCCCGTTCTATATTACACTATATTTCATTTTTAAATCGTTTAAAATGTACCAAAAACTGAAAATCAAGCTATCAGCTTTGTTTTATATATACCTCAAGTTGTCATCGATGAACCGGAACCGGAAAATATATCTGGTGACACTGAGATGTTGATTTTCCCCGGGTTTAGTCATCTTCCACCGGTAGATCTAAAAATGGCTTCGCTGGCTAAGCGTCACGCTTTTAAAACCTTCTGGAAGCTGTCAGATTGTGCTGTGAGACAGAACCTGACCCGCCATGTGTAGTGGAAAGTTACGAAGACATTGTGAGTTGAAGTCTTTTGATTGAAATCGCTTGTTCTTGTTCGATAAAAGAAGACAAAAGATCACCTTCACTAAACAGCGGGACCTACCTGGCTCTCACCGCTGGAGACGGACGCTGTTTTCCAGGAGGTAGTGCGCCGTCCGTAGAGTCGGTAGGAGGACTGGCCGGGTTGCAGCGACTTTTATCCATACAAGTTTGGCGACTTTTTCCATATTTGTTTGCCGACTATTATTGTCTGATCTTATTACTGTGTGGGTTGAAGCGCTGGAGGTTTTGTATGTATTTTGAAAGTTTATTGTTAGCCAAGATAGGAAGGATCTGTTTTGTTGTCATACTGTGAATGTTGACACTGAAGAAAGGAGACTCCCTGAATCGCCTTGCCATGTATTTGGTACCAAATTAAAGGGAAAGTTGTGTTTTTTTTTAATGGAAGAACTTGTGATTGTTAGTTTCTTTTTATTTCTGAGATATAGCTGTTTGTTTGGAATGAGCAGGAAAATGCTGATTTAAGTGAGAATTCTCAGTGAATTGTAGCAACATTCTAGAATTCTACTGGGGTCTAGAGGGATTATAGTCCCTTGTCAACCCCGCCATGCATGTGTGTACATATACTGTACACTCACACACAAACACACAAACAAAAGAGGAAACACCAAACAATGTATGAACACAAAGTACCTAAAAAGCCGCAGCTCCACCCTTCAAACCTCCAGCTTCAATCCTCTTGGAATGCTGTCATACAAGTCTGAACTGTGTGTAGTTGGACCATTCTTCAAAAAGGGAAGCCTCCAGTTCTTTGAGAGATGGAGTTCATTTCCACCTCCTCTATCTCATTTAATAGATTGTAACAATATAATCATTTTACATTCCTTTTTTACATTCATATACTGCTGTGCAGTGCACTGCATACATCAGCACACATCTTCACACCTATTTACACAACAAATGCCTATGCAGCGCAAGTTGAGTCTCATGAGATTTCGAAGGTGGGCAAGTTGTCAACTCTAGTATTGTTATATTTCTGATTCACTGGTTGTGTGAGAGAAAGGGCTGGGTCCCATTTGAGCCAGCTCGCAATTTAATGAATGGTTATTGACTAGTAAATGAAGACCAGGTGACACCTTGAATGAGAAGATAGATGATCCTCTGTTGGGGCATGATAATGACCAAGTTGTAATTGCTCCAACAGTATGTTCCTCTCCTTATATTCCTCCACTATACCCCGCCCCATCTCCCTTACTTCACTTTGCCCCCCATAGTAATGCAAACCCCTGCCCAGAGCACAAAGGGAGCCTGTGTGAGGTGTTCAACCACCCCCCCACCCCCCCACCCCCCACCTCTCCACTCCACCGCAGCCCCGCTCTCTCCCCCAGCTGTGTGGCTGATGTGCTCCATTTGCTGGATGATGGACTGAGCGGGACAAGGCAAAAGTTCACGCGCGCACACCTTTCCTGTTCACATGGCAGGGGGGCTGGCCTGACCCCCCTGACCCGCTCAGGGGCCACCTCCCATGTGCCACTGAACCGCTGCTGGCCCTCCTCCTTACACTGCAATTTGTCCCCTCATTTAAGGCCAGCCACGCCTCTGTTGTCCTAATGCCGTAACTGCTCAAGCTGCCATTTCCTTGCCAGGGAGGGAGAGAGGAGGGGAAGAGGGGGGGTGTAGAGAGAGAGAGGGGGCTTTGTACAAGGTCAATAGCTACCAGTACGTGAGCACACACTGTACACACTATGGTCTAGGCTACGTACCAATTTTGCTAAGAGAAAATGTCAGGCTTTCATCAAATACTTGTGCTTCTGTCTTTTCCTTTCATACCTGTACCACAACATCCTGTCGAGGGCTGTGGACTGCAAAGTTTCCAAAGGCCACAGTTTTCAAGATTAATTTCATTCAGCAACAGTCAGGGTGACGTGTCTGATAGAAAAGTGCGTGTTTGTGTCTTTAATCAGTATGTACTCAGCATGTCTGGGTGGGAGGCTGCTGCAAGCAAAACAAATGGCAGAGCCACCATGCTTCCTCTTTTCCCACAATTCAGCTGTCTCAGTGAAAATGGTCTGCCAGTGAGTGACTGAGCACAATTTGGCAAACCCCCCTCCCCTCCCCTCCACCACCACCACCTTCCCTCAACACACAGACACCCACCCTCTGACCCCCACATGCATGCCGCCCTCACTTACCCCCCACATGAACACACTCCACTTCAGCCCAAAGGAATTCATTTTCTAATTTTCCTTGACTGAGAAAACAATACACATGCCTTAACAATGTTGACATCTCTAATGCCTTAAAACGCAGTAGTAATGGAGCTTTGATTGGTAGTAAGTGGATACACGATTGCAAACACACACACGCAGGGAGCTCCTTCACTGCACTGTACAATATGTTTCTGACCTGCAATGGAACAAATACATATCAGAGGTAAGGTTTATAAAACACAATATGGAAAGTAATCAGTTTTGTAAAATAATAACTCATACTTTAACCATATACTTAACAGAAACTTTGCAATTCACTGAAATTAAAACAGAGTTGAGATGTAAATATGATGAGCATACATTATATCAATATCATGAAACAATAATGTATTATTGGAACAAATGTGATTTCTAGATCAATGCTTAGTCCTCTGCTATCTCGTTTCGTTTGTGGTTATACACTAACTGTGGAGTGACACATTTAGACTTTATATGTGATTTATTTCTAATGCAATAAAGGTCAGACAGCCTGACACACATGACTGAGGACAAGTGGTCAGTCTCAGGGCAGACACTAACTAGGCTAACAAAGTCTCTGAGCTGTTGAAATTTTTAACGTTATTTGATGTGATGTTAGAGTATTTGTCAATGATGTTTGTATGTGGGAGCAATAGAGATACAACAGAATAAACATTAACTACTACTACATACAGCACGCTACATTTAAAGCTTTTTTATCCTCTTTCAGCATGGTATGTAGTATATAGACGGTTTCTCAAAAACTGTTCTCTCTCTCAGCCACCATATGCTTCTTCCTAATCAAATCATATCTTTATAATGAATGGACTTGATGACAAAACATGAAAAAAGACATAAATGATTATTATTTAAATTGAGTGATTTTGATAAAAACTTGAAATCAGATTGTTTCAATGGCTGCTACTAGAGTTTTCAAACACTAAAATTTTGTTTACGATGTCTTTCAAAAAAGTTAAATGGTACAGTTTTAAATCACCTGTAACTGGGTTTAACCTTTATCTGCCTGCAAACACCAGTTCCCAGCTTGGTTGCAAACACGATAGTTGTTTCAAACCACAATCATGGTGTTTCAAGCCATTCTCTCTAACCAATGAGATTGATTTCTGTCACACCACTGTAAAACATAATTACATCGATTTAGGGGACTAAGCTGCTGCATCAGTATGGAAAACCCACACCAGTGTGACGGGGAAGATTATGTCAAAACAAATGAGCCATGTGCATAAAGCATGTTAGCTTCCTGAACTGATGTCATTCTGTCCTCCTGGCCCATCTGTAGTGGGACTTCTCATTGTTTTCTGAACTGCAGATGTTGGACTTGGAGTGTGGGATAGGCTAGGAGGATTGTAGAAGGGTCGAAAGGTAGAAGGGTGGAAATGCATAATTTGTTTAAATACCACATTAAAAATAATACAATTTGCTTGGTGTTAAACTCAAGTAAAGCTCTGCTGCAGAGTGAATGATGGATGCCTTACTCAGAGAACTTGCCAAAACTGTCTACCGCGACGACGGCTTTCACCCTTGTCAGGTTAAATTCCACAGGCCTTCCCATGACAAGTCCTTGTCTGACAACACTCATTAACCAGTTTGTCTCCCATGAACACCTCTGTCTGTTATAAAGGCTAATTGTTAGCCAAGTTAACGGCACCAGCGACAACTTCTCTTCCTAAGCCAGGCGATTTATAGCTGTCCACATTTTTGCCTGGGACCATTCACACCCGTACACCTGTTGCCTTCCACATGATATAGAAATAGTGGTGCTAACACTTTATATAAGTACTTTCACAGTTTTATTGCCATGCCACTCCAAACAATATATCAACTGAGCAAATGAATGTACTATTTTATGTGTTTTCTAAACTGAATATACTCAGAATATTTTAACTTTTTAAAAGCTCACCAATTCATACTGTATGTACTGTAATATTGTCTGTGCAATGATTGCTTTAGAAAGAAACAGTCACATAATACCAAACTTTTCAGCAGTGTATGTGTGTGTGTGTGTGTGTGGCACATTTACCCCACTGTGTAGCTGTACTGGCTGATTCTTAACTGCTGATAACACAGACTAGAATGATAATTTTGTTATTTGTGTTCTTGACGTAATAGCTGACACCATATCCTCTTGATTCTGTGTTTGCACCGTCACACATGCAAAGCACAGTGTAATTTAGCTGATATTGAGCAGCATGTCTGATTTAAAAATAGGTTCCCTCCTAATGTTTAGCAGCATGTACATCTAGAAAAAGTGACAGTATTGTTGTCATTGCTTTTGCATATCAGGATTTCATGTTATCCCATCAAAGAAGTGGTACACCTATCATTTGTATATTATGAACACACCACCTGCAGTGGTCAGTGCAGAAAGAAGCCATTATGGTTCTTGTGCCAGAACGTCGTTCAGTTAAAACAGTGAATGATCAATCCTGGCATATGGCTCAAGCAGACCTTAAGTCTAGGGAACATGACGTGACTGAGAGAAACTGAATGTATGTCTTAATGAGAGAGAGAGAGAGAGAGAGAGAGAGAGAGAGAGACAGAGAGAGAGAGAGAGAGAGAGAGAGAGAGAGAGAGGCATTATCTGGTTTATTGGAAGACCATGCATGCAATTGTAGAAAAGTGGAAAAAGAGAAAAATTGTGCAGTTGGTTAATAGCATATTTATTTTAATGAACTTACATAGTCATGGGACAAAGACCTCACACACCTTTTGCTTGGTGACATTAGACCTCTATCTAACCCTTGAGAGCTGACATCTCTCATGTCCCTGACACCCTGACCTCATCATGTCCCCTGCCATTTATGTGTTAGCACAAAATCATCCCTTTCTGGTAAACCAGCCGCTGAGTGACTTATGCCTGGCTAGGCAGCCAACAGGCGACTAGGAAGGCAGTCCAGTCCTGAAGACAGCCTCTAGTTCTAGTTTAGCAGCCCGCATAAAAAAAGACCCCTTCAATCATTCCCATGGTTCTTATTCTGGGCAGCGAGCGTGGTGTCTACAGTTTCCCAGGCCCCTCCTAAAAAATGACACATTCTCAGACCAGATGCTTCAGACAGCCAGTACAGAGCTGTGATTATTAGCAGGGCCCCCTTTTTTTGTTAGAGAGTGGAGGCGGGCTATTTTTAACCAACGATGAAAGTTTGAATGTCCTTCCACCCCTTGAGCACACCAACCTCCACTGCCAGATACTGCAGGGTTTCAGCCCAGACAGGGGGTGTCTGGAGGGCATGGCTCCCATTCAAAGCAGTGAGGCAGCACTGTGCCGTTACTGGCAATGCTACATTTACTTTCTGTCACTGCACATGACCCGCAGATGTATGTAAAATGTTAAGAAAAGGGGCTATCGATGAGTGATTGAGATCGCTCTAACAGCGGCTGCATTGGTCTGGAGCTTTGTGAAGGCTTGTAACTGTCTGTCTTCTTGTTTCTTTGTTGGCTGACAATGATTGCCACTGGCATTCCAAGAAGCTATATTTCCCATACATTCCTAAATGTTTGGGGGGCTTTGCTGCAGTGTGGGCTGTCAAGAGAGAGATGCGGATGACAAGCTGGGATTGAGAGCAGAATGAGGGCTGTCAAAGCTCCGCTGTATTAGATCTGATGAAAATAGACAAATGCTTACACACAGGCTGAAAAAATGTCTGCTGTACAGAACAGGCAGGGGCCGTTGTTTTTGGTGCTTGCACTCATTTTGAACTGGGAGATGGCTTGGAAACCAAAACAACATTTGTGCTGCCTCTCTGATCTGCCTCTCTACTTGCAATTGCTTGTGGTCATTAAAACAAATGATGCCAGACACATGTAGCAGGAGTATGGGGAATATGTGTGTTTGCAAACAACTGCTGCATGTGATATGTTCCTGGCAATATCCCTTTTTTTTCCTCTGTTTTTCAAAATATTGATTTCACAATACTGATCAAACCCACAAATTGAAATTCCTTTGAGCTTTGTGTGCTTTCTGTACAGTAGGGGGAGTGATGGGGATTCAGTTGTGAGGTTAGACAACCACTTGTAAAGAGCCATTACACTGCATCAATTGAATCGTCTTCAAACCTCAAAATGTGGTGTGTCCAGAGGTCCTGGACGCATTACAAGAGCTGCACAGTTTACACAGTCTGTCTGGCCCAGATTCATTCATACTAAGAAATTGCCTCGAGTATTTTACATACACATGCCCCATGCTTCATATCGATCTGCAACTGGCATGAAAAAAAGATAGTTATTGGAAAAAGTAGTCACTGTAATTCCCTCCTCTTATTTTCTATTCCTCATCCATCTGATGTGTTTAACAGTAACAGAGAAATTAAAGGAAATGAAAGAAATGAAAGAAATGAAAGCTGGTTTTTGGATGGATGTCTCACTCTGTTCCAGGTGAGCTGATCTTCCCTGATTCCGCCACATGGAGCACGGGAAGACACAACCCTCTACCTGCAATTACACACAAGTATACTCTTATCCAGCCATCTTACCAGACAGTCAGCAGCCACCAAACAGATCTCTGGGAGAGGCAGCCCAAGTCCGGGCTCAAGTCCAGTATCAACCAGCAGGGCGAGTGTCTAAGGCTTGGTTGATGGATAATGTGAGCATCAAGGTCCTGCATCCATAGCATTTGTCAAAAACCCCACCACAGCTGCAAAAAATAGTGCTAGATCAGCTGTGTGCACACATACAGTATATATTTTCTCGAAACTACACCTCATAAACAAACACAGGTATAAGTTATGCAAATGCTTTTTGCATACCCATGTAAGTGATAAAACTGACATTTGCTTATGCGTTGTGGTGATGGCTCTCTGCCAAATAACTAATCAGAATTCCTCCTGCTCCTCAGACTTCTGCAGGCGCCGGCCACCATTGCACTGGCAATGAGTAAGCCAAGGGGAGGAGAGGAGCGGAGCAACACAAGGCTATTTTAGGAGTTTGCCTAAAAACATTTCATAAATAATGACAGGAATGACTGCACATAGGTCAATGTGAGTTTATGAGTCACTATGAACACATGCGAGTGTAGAAGAGTTGCATTTGTGCATTTACAGTAGTGATTTTGTGTGTGTACATGCATTTTTATGAGAGGAAGGTAAATGGAAAGAACATGCCAGTTCTCCCTTCCACTCTCAGGCTCTCTCTATCTCTCTGTCTCTCATTCTATCGCTTTTTCCCCATCTCTCTAGGGGAGGCAGGTCTCAGAGTTTCTCAGGAATGTTGACTTCTCTGTGCCTGGGTCCCCAGGGGGACGCTGGTAGGGGTCTTGACCCTTCTCCTCCTGCATCCCTGGAGCCTATCAGCTAACTAAGTTAGCATGAGATAACTCTGTGCCCCTGGCCCCCCTTTTCAGCCTCCTTTCCTTCCCTCCCTCTCTGTTTCCCTCACCCTGGGCTAATATGAGACAGGAGCTTCATTAGAAGCAGGGGAACATCCATCACGCTACTGTCTAATCTTGGCCTGTGGCAAAATTTGTCTTTCAACCCTTGTCCTCCTCACTCACACTCTGTGCCCAGTCACTGATGAAACACTCTTCGCTAATCCCTCACTGGGCAGTAGTGCCATCCAGACATCTGCTGGTATTTGCCACAATGATGGCTCAAGTTTCTATTTCACACTCTGACATTTTCCATTTCAAGTTATCTGCCATCTAATTCATTCATGAATGTGTAGTAATTACATTATATGCAACCACACACTCATCAATCATCGGACATGCAAAACATACATGCTAGAAACCGTATACTGTTGTGTAATGATGTAGAAAACGTTGGCATTCCAGTCAATGTCCTTGCTGTCTCATGCTGAGCGCTCAGCTGACCTCAACAGATTAAACATGTGCCTTCTATCAGTGTCTGGAAATGGCTGCTGCTGAGCTCTACAATGAAAGCAGGTGCCGTGGGGAGCATTTTATATGTCACCACAGTCTTACAGATCAGATTCACTTCCAATGTGAAGTAAGTGTGTGTGTGTGTGTGTGTGTGTGTGTGTGTGTGTGTGTGTGCGCGTGTATGTTTGTGTGTTTGCACATGCCCAGGGGAAGTATGAAATCAACACAGTCTGTGTCGCCCTGTTAGCAAGTTGTCATTGTTTTGTTACTTAAGACATTAATCATTTGACACAAAACATTGATTTATCCTGTGAAATTGGTGTTCAACGTCTACCCAACAATGAAAAGCTTTGTGCTCTCTGAATAAATTAAAAGTATTATTGGAGAATTGAGTATTCAACAAAGCTGTGTAATAACTGACAATGCATGAGCTTAGAATTATAAGGTTCTATCTGCCTTCAGGATAGTTCTGAGATATTGAGCTTCAAATTTTTCAGCATCCATTGAGTTAAATGGAGATGGGTCCTTTTGTTTTAGAAATTACAGACTCAAAAATCATTATTTTCAAAAAGTAACACCACACATATGTCAACAGGCACTCATAGAATAGGTTCATGCGACTAACTCAGTTTTGACAAAAAGGTCAGATAGAACCTTATAATACCAAGGTCACGAATGTTAGATCTGCCTCCACTTGCTATCTTCCATTAAAGGAATACATCAAGGTTTTGGGAGATTGGTCAACTTATCAGTTAAGTGATGAGACCAAAGACACCAAAATCAACCATGTGTCTCTGGTAGATAATTCACGCCGGTGCTCCACGCTATTAACTTATCATACACTACGTTGAGTGACTGTAGGTGACTAGCGTTATGTCAAAGTAAGAAAATGAGAACTTGTAGCAGCCCTAAAGCTCAATGGCAAGTCATTTTAAATTATATGCATCTATGTCTCGCAGTTCTTTGTGGAAGATTTGTAAAATTTACATGATAAATGATCCAAAAACATTCCCAGTCACAAGGTCTCTCTTCTCAATTTCTTGGAGACTTGGAGCGCGACTTGATTTGTTTTCATAGGAAGTGATGTGATGGCCGATGGGACTTTCTACAGGTAAAAGTTGACAAATGGGCCAATCACCCAAAGACATAGGCTGTTTCTCAAACCCAAGAATGCAAAGAACGGACTTGTGTTCTTGGGGAGAACGTTCTTGCTAGTCGTTCTTGGAAGAATGAACTTGCAAGGTCACGAGCACACAGAACGCTGTTGACAGTTTGAGACAATGTGTTCTTGCTGGTATTGCGCAATACCCTGGGGGTATTGCGCAATACCCCCGCAGGCGCTAGCCTGCTGGCGAGCCAGTTTTTTGGAGCTTCTCAACTCCGAAAACATTGGAGCAAATTTTCGATTCACCATCAATTTTCGTAAAACTGCCAATATTTGAAATCTTGAAATTGTAAAAAAAATTATAAAAAAACGTACCATTGTTGGCCTCTCCGCTGCTTCCCACTCCTCGCTTGAATGCCGAAATGAATGCTGGGATATTTGTGTTGACAAGTTCATTCAAGTTACCAACCGATGCATCCTCGGTAAAATGGGCATGTCAAGAACACTTCCGGGAATTTTAACCATTCTTGGCGAAACGCAAACTTGTGTATTGGGACAGTACTTGGGCTGTGACTGATGACGTTTTACAAGGACACAAGAACACAAGTACAGACAAGAACGCAGATTGAGAAAGGCCCATAGTCTTCATTGGCCATTCTGTGCCAGATTAACTCTTGGGGTAAAGTGGTTCTGTGTACACAGGCCATCTTATCAGCCATTGAAGTTTGTGTGTCCATGACAAATTCACGTTCTTGGTAAGGTAAAAAGGTTCCACTGAGAGCCGGGGCCAGAGCCAACTTCTCTCTATACCCTCCCACCCCCCGCACCCACTGAGGTGCAAGGGTTAAGGCTGTGCGTCACGGATGGTGAGGTCTCAGCAGAGTGGAAATTACAAACTTTATACCATGTTAAATTTCATTCATACAGCACAGTACTGAGAACTGTAGACCTATAGCCCCTTAATTCCGCAAAGACCTTCAGAAGACTTGAGAAAGGCACTGGAAGGGATAGTTTTGTGAGTGTGGTTAAGAAGGAGCAGAAGAAGAACAAGAAGACTGTGTCAGTGTTTTTTGTCATTATCATTGAGTCACTATCTCATGATAACAATAATCATGGTAATGACAATGAATGACATTATCACCTTTATGTTATCGTTTATTTGAAACTTCAGACAACAGACTAGTGATATACCCATTGGTCCCTGGAGCTGTCCCAGCATTGGTCAGCCAGACCAATGCTGTTAGTTCAGGCTTTGAGCTACAGACATAATTCATATCAGGACCATGAGCAGATGATGATGACTGTGATCTGCCTCCTGTTTGTTGTGTGTTTTCTCAAGCCTTACTTGTTTCCCTGGAAGGTCAGTAACCCCTGCAATTTTCTCCCACACACTGGTTAGCATTGCCTGGCTCTGACACGGGTCCACCTCTTGTTCTCCTCACCCCTCACTTTGCCTGGGGTGCTGCTTGAACTTAGGGACACACTCCGTCCCTCAGTGGGAGAACTTGGAACCAGGAGGAAATGGGCTTTTTCCCAAGGTTGGGACAGGCAATGCTAGAGAAAACATGAGGGTTGGCTTAAAAGAGGAAACATGGAGATTATGGGGGCTTTTCCTATGGGGAAAAAAATAATGAACAAATGCTGTTTGGCCTTAGTGATACAAAATGTGTCACTGCAGAGAAGATGTTAAAGAATGTATTGAGTACTGATTACATGTGTATCAACAGTGGTGACTTTAAAATAGCTTGAGGGTATAGAGCTGGAGAATTTGATTAGAAGGTCAAAGTTTGGATGTGGGACTTCAAATAAGAGAGACATCTATGAACCTCTGACCTAAAATCTGGATTTGGTTATTCTGTTCCAATTTTTTGTGCCATCATTTCTGAGTGCAGCCTTGTTGTGCCACACTAAATATGAAACCACAAAATACTGGCTATTATTTATTATTTACGATTTCCATTCTGGAACTGAAAAACAAAGGAAATGGACAAGTCCGTACCTTGTTTAAAATGAACCACACAATTTTTCCTCCCCCTCACTTGAGCCATTTATTGCTAGTCTCTTAAATGAACTAGCTGCTTACAGACGGATATTACTCATGACTCCAGCCACTGCCAAGTCCTGGTCTGAGGGCCATTAAGGTGTTTAAAGTCAGCCATTCATATTTGTGCTGGATCGCCTTTCTCTATTTTAAATATTCCCCTGAAGAATTTTATGAAATACAGCCATGGTGATTGTCTGAGAGTGCACTGCATCATGCCTTACCATCCTGCATTACCGGGCATCATTCAACACCTTACATATTATACAGTCATATTACACCATCGTATTTTCCTCCTGAAATATAGCCTGCTATATTTTACACATGAACCAGTTGAATTGGAAATTTATAGAAAGAGGAACTCCTGCCAGCAAGTGGCATAAATCTAGACCATTTCCACCATTTACTGTCACCTATCACAAAAAGGTGAGATGTGGTTTGTCTCTGTATACTATGTCTCCAGCCACTTATTTGGCGCTTGTGAACACCTCTAGAAGGGCTGGGCTCTGTGTGTTTGTTGGTTTGTTCATTCGTGTGTAATGTTTTTTTGCAATGCACAGTGCTTGCGCTCTTTAGACTGCACATTATCTGTGTAAATGGATGCTAATTAACAAAACCCAATGCCTGGCAATATATAACTGCAAATTCAAATTGTATCCAAAATTATACATAACACAGACATACCTATTTAGTCCTATAAAGTCGAGAAGATCGCCTTCTGGAAAAATGTCATTATCTTACCTTTTTCCTTTTGACTGCAGCTTGAGAAACCACATAAGACAGCTGTTCTGGTCCTCTGTTGACGCTTCCAAAATCGAACCAAGTTCAGAACAGACGCATCAAGGCAATTTGACTCTCCACTGGATGCCTTGAGTGTGTGTTCGGCCATTGAAAACAATTGGTGCGTTTGAAAATGTGTGAGTCTGAGGCTTCCAGTATGTTTGTGGCTTAGCTGTAGTGGCCAAGTCAATGCATGAATTCAATATTTTGTTCAGCGATTCTCTTACTTACACCAGCAATGTGCGACCGCAGCACTTTGGTGTTAACAGGTGGACTTTTTAAAGTCAACGTAGTTTCACTCACTCCGATCATGCATAACCCCCCACCCAACCCATCCACGTGAATACTTGTTGATTCCTTACACCAGGGATAAGCAGTGAAATCAGCTGTTGTAGTCTTTAGGGATGCACCGATCTGATTTGGAGTTCAGACGTCAACCCCATGTCACTGCTGAGTTTGACCATGCACTGGATTGATTCAAGGTTTATGAAGTGAGGCATTGAAAAAGAAACACTTAATTCAATTACAAAAATATCAGATCAGTACTCAATATTGGCACTCAAAATGTAATAACCCTTATCGGTATCAGAGCCAAAAAAATGGATCAGGCCAACCCTAGTCTTTGGGTAGAATGAAAACCTGCATTCTCTTGGCACTACATGGCACATGGTTGCCTATCCCTGCCTCACAGCATCAATCCTGCTGCGTACTATCTTCAGCATAGCAAGAAGATCATCTCCTTCGACCTTGGAACCTAAAGGTCTTAACATTCTCTTAAGAATGATAATGATTTTGGGAAGTTGTAGTTTCTCTCAGTATTTAAGCTCCTTTGCATGCTGCTTGGACGACCATACTGTGATGCATTCCAGTGGAAGTTCAATAAAGGATCGAGTTAAACTGGCTTTTCGGTGTGCTTGTGCAGAAAGGCCCCTTGGGGGTCCTTTACCCTGGAAGACTCTGTATACGAGAGGCCGGGGAGTCGTGCAGGCGGCTTGAGTTACACCAGGCCCCTGTGACCCCGGGGTCACAGGGCTAAATGCAAAAGTGACAATGTGGATAATTGCCTGCTAAAGATAATGGACTGCTGATTGAGATCAATTACTTTCCCAAAGACAGAGGTTGAGTAAAATAGCGCTGAATGAACTCGAGCCTAAAATGTCTGGAAGCGCTGAACAATGGGCAGCCTGAAGTAATGGGGATGCTCAGCTGGAACAAAATGTGTAGAGAGACGGCTTTCAAAACACTAGTGTCAATCACAACATGCATACACACATTCACACTCTCACGCATGAGAGGTCACAAACAAACATGCTCTCTCTCACACACACACACATACACACACACACACACACACATGCACGCACACACACACACACACACACACACACACACACATTCACGTGTGTTGTAACCCAAGTGTTACAGACAGGAGTGGTACTGCTGTAAATGTAGATTTTAATCTATATCTTTTGAAGGAACTTTTCTACTGCATTTGCAATTTAAATTAAATTTTCATTCAAATAGAACCTGAGTGACTGGGAAACACAGAAGTGTCCCTGGAGAAAGATTAGAAAAGAACAGTGACCCTCTGCTGTTTTATCAAAACAAACAGAGTGTATGCACACACAGACACACACACACACACACACTGTATATACATATGTATATGCTTTTAATTACGAAAAAATATGTATAAATAATCCACATTTTTCACCAAAAGGACATAATGTTTTCCATGTGTAACTGGTCCTACAGTTTAATTTGATTGGTAATTTGCAATCTGTGCCTTCCTGTCGATCTCTGAGTAAAACATTCAAATGTAAGATGTGTGGCTGCAATCAAATGTGTCCCTCTTCATGTTGAAGACGTAATGTCGATTTTACATGCCAGAGGATCTTTTTAATACACTTCATATTTGCAAGTCTGAGATGCATAGTGGGCACACACTCTGCCTGTCTGTCTTTCCTACTCACACACACACACACATGCTAGCATAAAGGGTGGCTGGGGTTTAGGGGGTACACATTTCAGTCAGGGCATTCTGCTTTAATTACTAACCCAGGTTTCCTCCATAAGGCACAGACTGTTCTCACACAGTGGTAGTGGTTCTCCTGAGGAAACCTCTGTTAAAGTGAAATCATATGCAAAAAGTAGGGTTTCCATGTTATGGATAATGTAAAATATTGTAACGTGAGAAATAGTTTTATTTGGATTGTAGGATCGCCAGTTTATGGAGATATGTGATAGGATTTTACAATACCTGCTTTTTGTGTTTCTCGATATCGACCAATAGCTACTGGAAGGACTGCTGTTGTGAAACCCGAGACTCGAAGTTAGAGAGCATATAACTGAAACCCATGTTCTTATAGCACCACATTATAGCGTTCACATTGTGATGTCATTGCAATAATATGATTTTTTTTTAAACTGTGCACAGTTCTGCACAGGCTAACAAAAGTTTATGTTTGAGAAAAAGAGCAAAAAAAAAAAAAAAAGATGTAGACACACATGTAAAACACTGAACTGCCACTGAATCTGACACAGATTCTTTCCTGGAAGCTAGCCACAGTCTCTGGTTATGAGAGTAAATACGCAAACGTGACACAGCAAGATCCATCTATCCTCATCACACACTCAGCGCAGACAGGCAGCAGATAGCTGGCTCCAAACAAAGCAAGTACAGAAGGAATTGACCTTGATTAGGACTAATGTATGGCAGGAAAAGCACCAGTGACAGACTGAGCCAGAACTTTGCCTGGGTGGGATGGTGCTGATGGGGGCTTAAGTGGGGGGAGGGCTTGTATAGTGGCAGGACTCTGGGGCTTTGATGTAAACAAGATGAATATCTGGCATGTTTATGCTTTAATTTGGTGCCCAATTGTGAGAAGATTGGTTACAAATTGAAAAATGAAGATCAGGTGCAGAGCCTGGGAGTAATACTCACCTCACTTACTTGAAACTGCACACACATATGCCTGCGTACACACACATGCACACTCACACACATGCACATACACACTCCTAACTTTTTTTCTTCTGTGCCCCTCATCAGACCCCATCCCGGCCCATCAGAGTACCCAGGATCCTCTGCAGTTTGCAGGATCCTCTGTCTCTTTCTCTTCCCCACCTCTGCCAGGCTGGTGGAAGTGCATCGCATTACACAACTCCTTTTATTTCCACCAGCCAATTGTGTGCCCATAAACCTCCGTTAATGTATTTTTGTCACATATTTAAGAAAGTCGTAAGAGTATTTATAGAGCGTCCACAGTGAGGAGGGGAGAGGGAGCCCTAACTTAAGTTGCACTGCCGCTGCACTGGGTCCTGGGAGAGTGGAACATCTTGTTTTCATTACTGGGGGTCATGGGTGGGAGGAGGGCAGAGGCAGGATGGGAGAGGGAGGAGGGAAGGAGGTAGCGGTTTAATGTGTGTGTTTGTCTGAGCGTATGAGTTTCTGTGTACACGTGTGTACATGTGTGTATTGTGTATAATCATCCGCAGAGCCAGTCGTGCCTTTAGCCCATCCAGACAGTAGGAAGATGGTTCATCAGCATTCAGAGTCCAGGTGGACAGAAACAGAATAAGGACCTGATGACATAACATGTCATGAATATCCCCCTTTTACATGGAGATATGTGTCACCAAAGAACTGTGGTTTGCTGGCATGACACTGCTAAGCTCCCTTTTTTGTTTTGACTGTGCTGCTTTCAGTGTAAGTCAAATGCAAAGCAGAATGTTGCATGAACAATGTGTTTCTTACCCACACCAGAATGCACATACACACAGGGAGGAGAAAGTCTCTGTATGGACCTAATGCAGCTTGGCCCGGCCTGGCTACCTTCCTGCCGTCACTCAGAAACTGCTGACCCTTGTCCGGGTCCTGTTCCTGCAAAGCTGACACTCGCAGACTGTGCATACCTTGCTTATGCACACGGATACACACACACACACACACACACACACACACACACACACGCACACACACACACAAATGCAGCACAGCAAACAAAAGTACAAGTTTTTTTTTTTGTTTTAGATTATATAAACAGCTAAATTTTTGTGGTCACGCTCAACTTACTATCAAGTGACTATAATATGCCACAAAAAACTGTTGAGTTTGAGGTAATACTCATAATAGTTTGAAAAGTAGCCTGGACATTAAATGTCTGGGTTGGGGTTAGAAATGGGGTTAGGTTAGGTCTAGGGTTGGGTTTACATAGTCTGTAGAGATGCAACAAATGGGCAGGTGACACTGTTGGGTTAGGGTTAGGGTTAGGGTTGTAAAAAGCTATCCCATGACTCCCCTTGCCGCATCCAACGACTTGGCGGTTAAGGTTAGGGTCAAAGTTCCCCACAGCAACACCTCTAGTAATTGACCTAAAGTTCTGTCTTTAGGCTTTACCATACAGTTGAGCACTTCAGGAGCTTTTGCATGTAGCCATTTATTGAGGTTAGCATTAGCAAATTTAATGAAATTCCTAATACTTAAAATATGTAATTTCCTTAGGAATAGAGATGGACTAGAGGACTAGAGCGCTAGGACTAGAGGACTAGAGAGGATTAGAGTAAGTTTCACACACACACACACACACACACACACACACACACACACACACACACACACAGAAACAAACATATCCTACCTGAAACACCGAGCCACCAACAACAATACAGGAGATAAGGCAGTTTCCTCTCCTTCCTATGGGCATGGTGTTATCACATCACATGTATGTTTTTAATTGCTACTATCTATTCATACAGCAGGAGAGTTGTGAGAGGAGCTGTGAAACAAAGATCCTGCCGTCTTCCTGAAAATGTTTGTCCTCTGTCGTTATCACATGTGACTCATCTCCTGTCACGGCCACATTTTCGGCTATTCATCTCCACCATCGCTGTCATCATAATATGCGATGCTCTAATGTTTTTCAAGAGCGGCTCACTTCAATAACCTGTAGGATGTGTGTGCATGTGGCATTTATTGTTTCAAATAAACAACACAAACCTTTTGTTATCTGCACTGATAACCTTTGTGAAAAATTCTTAAGCAAGTGATGTAGTGATATCTGTCAATGTGTTCCAACCAAGTCACTTGACCTATGTAAGTAACAGCATTTTCAAATATTACAATCATTCCCTTTTGCTTCAATGGCTAAATTCAATAGCTAAACATGTACACTGTAATAGCCAGATCTCATTGCTATTAGCATTAAATCAAACTCTGTGCCAAAATGGATGAAGGTCCTTGATTAAAACGGTGAGATGTACAGTAGTTCAAAAGGCAGCACGACTGTTGTCGCTGTCCTCTGAAGGGTCTTTGAACTCAGCAGCAAACACGTGTAGTGGAAGTGTCGGAAACAGGTGCTTTGTGGTTCAGGCAGCTCTCCCTGTTTGATATCCTTTATAAGAAACAGACGGTAAGTGCCGGGTGTGTCCATAAACACAGCAAGCACAAGCCAATGGAGACCACAGCCTGTCAGTCCCCTTGGCCGATTACACTGTGAAGGATAGAGTGTTTCAACACCATTAGTATGAAGGAGTACCTATCGAGAATGATAAGATAAAAAAAGTGAAACTTATTGTGATCCACATTGCATGAGGTAATTTCAACATAAAAAAATCCTCTTGTGTGAGCTGAAATCAGAATGTTTCAGATTAAAATTTATCAGCACAGTTCACCTCAGGTGAATATGAGACAATTAAGAATATATATTATTCATACAGTATCGCTAAGGACAGTCAAATCAATGAACATCTTATTGATGAAATGATGATTAACTTTAAACAAAAATACTTTTTGTTGCAGAGCTTTCAGTGCTGCTATAATATGTGACCCCCCCACACACACATCAAAAAAGAAAAAAACACAAATGCATAACCACATAGGAAAGCTTAAATTTAGTGATAAGCTCTTTCTTTTTAAAACCACAGCTTTTTAAACTATAAATCTTCTTCTACTCCATGTTCCCAGGAGCTACCATACAGTACAAATCTCCAGTCAGGAGATTCCTCTTCCAGAGAGTCATCAAAGCTGAACTAGTCACTCAAACGCTCCCCTGGGACAGGGTGAGGCCAGTACTACTGACATGGTCGACCTCCACCCAAACGATGCTGGCACAATAAAAATAAATCGCCGCTGATGATGTGTTAATCCACACTGACAAAGCGTCTCGCCTCTGAATTAAGATGTCATTTTTTATCACCAAAGTGACACCTGTTTATAATAGGAGGCCTGGAATGACTTATGTCTTTGTTATTCTAGCCTGCACCCAGAATGAGCAGAGAAAGTGAGGGAAACTGGGCTGATACGTGTGGCCTTGTATTTCACCATCATCGGAGCATGGTTGAAATGGGTTCACAAGGGAGTGCTATGAAATTTTACTATAGAAATTAATTCATATGAACAGCTAGATTGGGATCATATTGAATGTGCCGATGCCTAAATTCCCATATTCTCATGGATGCGAGAAATCCCTAGAAATCCCATTGCAACCATTGTATGTTCTGTGCTTCATTTACCTAGATCTTGGCTTGATTGTCCCTAACACAACACACTTATACACACTTACACTCTTTAATGCACACACACGCACACACACAGATTGCTGCTACCAACTTCATCAAATGATCAGAATCAGCTCCCTGCGTAGCTGAATGCCTTGGCTCTGTAGCTGTCAGACTAAACTGTGGGGAGGCAGAGCATGCGGTCCAGATGTGAGCCAAGATGTCCGCCCTCTCAGGCTAATCAGATTGATTAGGGGCAGTAATCTGGCGGGCTGGCACTGGGCTCTGCACTTTATGAGGCTGAGTAGTGAGAACTCACAAGATGGCTAGGTATTACACAGTCCAGAGCAGCTTAGGCCTGCCTGCTCTCCCAATGCACTGGCATGTGAGAGGTTAGGTGGAGTGGGGTTCCTACTATGGTATTGTGTAAGAGTCTGTTTTAAATCAAAACCACAGACTAAAAAAGACCCAGTCGCATGGGCATTCTCAGACCAGGCCTAAGCATATTTTTTATCCTGTTTTTTGATCTAATATTGAAATAATTCTTGCCTTTTCAACTTGACTTCCTTCCATCGGATGAAACTGCCCAAAACTTCAAATCAAAGCAGTCGGAATATAAGAGTGGAGTGGAGCTTATAAACAGGCGCAGCAACAGGAGGTCTTATTCAGCCCCGGCCTGAATTTCAGACTTTGAATCCAACCCATTGAAATGATTTGAGAGGGATGTGGGAACTGAGATAGCAGTGCCGACAAGCGAGTCCATGATCAGAAAAGGAAATGCTGCTCTCAATGACCTTACTGTTACCCTTAACAACGCCACATAAGTCTCCTCTTCCTGATACCGGTCTGGGTCTGAAACATCCAATTCAGTCCCGTCCCAGGAACTAGCCTTCCTCTCATTTCCTGTCTGTGCAACAGCCGTCGCCTGTTTAAATTACGCCCCAGCGCCTCCCTAGTTCCCCCGCACATAGCTCCACTCTCTTTTCTCTCTCTCTCTTTCTCTCTCTCTCTGTCTCTCTCTCGCTCTCTCTCTCTCTCTCTCTCTCTCTCTCTCTCTCTCTCTCTCTCTCTCTCTCTCTCTCTCTCTCTTTCTCTCTCTCTATCCCCATTGGCTCCAGCTGGCTCCCAACCTATGCATTTCTGGAGAGACCAGTAGAGGCTAACAGGGTAGATCGCTGATTGATGCCTTGCAAGCTCCATAGCTCAGCTGATAAAGAATGGATACAGTGCTCTTGGCTTGAAAATGTTAAGATATTAAAGTCTAATGGAGGTTGTAAGCCTCATTGGTTTTACAAAACATTAATAGTAAAAATATGTAACCTGATAGACGTGAAAGCCCATGAATGATATGCATAATGCATTTTTCATGAAAAAATACATTTGGAAATGTTGAGGTTTCAGAGGGAAAGAGACACCTCCTTCCTTTTTCCTCTCCCTGCCTGACTTACATCCTGCAGCACCTAAAAGAGGGCTTGTTCCTGTGGCAAACTACTGTGTCCTTAGCATGCAAATTAAGTCAATGTTAATTTATACACACAACTGAAATCCTCTCCTCTGTCTGACCTGGTCCAACCAGCCTCCCTAGAGATGCACATTTAAATGTGATTACTGGAAGCTTTTCGTGCAGCCATTGTCATCATCTTCCAGTGAGTGGGCCCTCAACAGAGACCACACCACATAAACAAGGAGAAAGCACATGAAAAATAATCAACAAGGTGCAACAATGTAGTTATAAAAAGGCCAATTTTGGAAAGTGTGAAGAGATACTGGTGAAAACCCAACACACTCCCTCCCTTAACCGTGTTTTAAACCGTGAAGTTTCTGTCTGAGCGCAGATGTTATCACACAATTGCAGCACACATATGCCGTGGACTCTATGAGATGGACATTGTTACTTTAACGAGAAATGATGTGGCTTTTAATGAAAGTATGAGAGTTCCTTAAGTCCAGACTATGCGCCTAATTCCCAGGAAGGCAGTTAAAAGTGAATTTATTGTGCTCGTTTACATTTCAATGCATGTTCCAGAGAAATCAGGGAATTATAAACCATGGGTCTACTTTTCTCCTCTCTGAGTATGCATAAATGTAGAGAAAAATGCAGCCAGTGTTTTACATCTCCCCCAGTGCTCTGTGAGTGCACTCTGTGGATGCTAAGGGGAGGGTGTTCTGCTCCGTCCGATTTCTCCACATATCTAGCCTCTGCAGCAACCTCACACAAATACACTCACAAACCACAGTCTACTACATTAAAGTATACACAATAACACCAAGTGCTCAGTTCAGTTACTGTTTCAACACAGTAATAAACCTCTTCTGCTGTCCTATAGCCAATATGAAATTATGGCTTCTAGAACAAATATATGATATTGTATGTCTATATTCAGTATATTACATGTAATCAGTATGTGTATGTGTGTGCTAGCATCTACTGTATATGTCTGTCTGTCTGTCTGTCTATATCTGTTTGTTTACAAGTACTTGTACATCTGCATATAGCTGAAGCAGAACACTGGTGTGGACGTGGGTCATGGGGTGGGTGGTGACGTCTGGGAACCATATCCCAGTCCTTCTGTCTCCACAAAGAAGCAGCCCATTAGTCAGGCTGGAGATAGGCCGTTATTTCCCCGCAGAGCATTTGTCAGATTCCCTCCCCGGCCAAGCTAAGTTTGTTGGTCCCATCGGTCAAACCACCCACTGGCTGCAGCTCGCTCACTGGCCAGGCTCGGACAAGATGACCGATCGCCAACAATATCAACTTCGCAGTTCGCGCGTTGGCGGCTCCAAATGGCAGCAAGAGGTTACGGTTTGAAAAATGCGAACTCCAAATCCCAGAAATCATGTAACACAAGGTCAATAAATTTCACACAGCACTCTCATGTTTACCAACCGTGCCGGCCTGTGACGACATTATACCAACGGGATGAGCAAAAAAAAAGATTTCATGTTGGTGAGTTCAGCTTTCTCTCAACAGAGTGCTTGCTTGCTGCTATTCAGGAGACAGTTTGTATTAAGCTCTAGTTTCGATTAGTCCTGTGAGCAGAGAAGTGTCCATACCCCACAACAGAATTTAATTTGGACATGTAAGCAAATCTGCAGGGTCTCAATCAGGGTGAGTGGGCTGCTCTTCTCTATTGCGGCCCCTTTGTGATATAGTTCCAATAAGATGGTGTATTTTTAGTCTCGCACAGTTTTAAAATAAATTTACAGATATGTTTTGCAACAGTAAATTCTTAACATAATTTCTACAGCTCTGTATGTAAAATGAAACACAGGGATATTCTGTGCTCCCATACTTTAAGCAGAGTAATGTACTGTAACATCTCAGCAACACTGAGTTTTATCATTGCCATGATGCCATAACTTAAAATTATGCAGTGTATAATATATCATTGCGGTCAGATGTCAGTAATATGGGTATTGCTCTGTATATTGTTGTCTCTACAAATAGGACAAGAATTCAATTACCTAACCCTAACATATCATTACACCGTTGTTCAGCAGCGTCTCTACAGTGAGCATGTAAAGAGCCATATAGTAATGCATTTCTTTTCGCCACAGAGAGCAAAGACAGCCTGAGATGGTGGCCAATAAAATCAAAAGAGCAACGACCCCTGTTGGGGTTTCATGGTCGCATTTGACATCAATCGTTGATGTTCAGGGTCAGCAGGGCGATACTGTCCACAGGACTCCTCTGATCACTCCTTCTCACTCCGCACCAAAACAGGCCTATACATCAATTCTTCACTGGGAGGGCTTACTGGACATTAGGTCGTTATTGTTAGAAGGGGAAAAAAAACCTTCAAGCAGTAATACCACTGGAGGTCTCTTTAACAGCGCTCCCCAGCCTATGAGCAGCAAAAGGGCAAAACTTGAGAGTGGGCTTTTTTTTCTGGAGGAGGGGAGAAAATTGTGTTGACTTTGGAGTCTCTCTTGTTTCTCTTCATCACAGGAGTGAGGGGTCCAGTGATTTTTATAGGGCATACGGCTGACATTTTGATTTCGGCAGTGTACTTTTGACTTTGATGTCAACCCCTGCAATTTTCAGAAAAAAAGAAAAAAAAGGTTGTGACACGTCAGGGTGGTATGTGCAATATTTATTGTATTTCCCTAACTGTCCTTTTTTCACAGTCCTGAGAGACCACTTAAGTGTGAGAGATTAGAATGGAAATTGTTATCAAGCACTGTAGCGCCTAATTCCATGCACTCACTGCATACACACATAACACACACACACACACACAAACACAATTCTATCGTGTTCACACCCCATCTTGTCTCCCACTCCCTTCCTTGACCTTTTAGATATCTGGTCCATGAACAACTTTCTGAATCCTCTCGGTGGTTTCAGAAACATTAGACTTGTTTGGCCTGCAGTCAGTTTCTGGAGTCATGCCCAACAAAGCACATGGGGAATTCCCAGCATGCATTGTGAGAGCATGTGTTAGCAACAAAATGTCTATGTATCCCTATCACCAAAACAGGAAATAAGCATGAATTCTGCTCCTGGAACTTGCAGGCCAGACTGCAAAACTCAATGTCTTACAATGAAAAGCATACTAGTGTTGTGTGTGGCACCATAATACCATCTAGAGTTACTCATTTATATGCAAGGCTAATTCAGATTTGACATGTCATGCTCTGGTGTCAAAATTCTGAAAGCAACCATACCATGTGTTTTTCTTTTCCGTTCTTGTGCATGTGAAAGACCATTTGGAAGCAATTTTTCTTTGTTAATATGAGTATTATTTTAATTGTAGTAATTATGGGTTAAACTGTTCGACCACTTGCAAGGTGCTCACCAGCTTTTGACAAGAAGACAACTTGACTCCTCCCAGTCCATTTGTCTTCTCCTCTATTCATTCTTTTTTCTTCTCTCTAGAAAACAGATAGACACACTCAAAAGTCAGCCAAACATCAGCCAAATAATAATGAATTCAAATCGTCGTTTTAAAAGCACAATATACATTTGTTATTCTAAAAGCTGGATCGTACTGAATATGCTGTAAAGTTGCACATGTGTAATAACACTGTAAGAATGTCTGGCAAAATGTAAAAGCATTGTGCATCGTGTCTTGTTACTTGAATGAACTATTGTGAGCATTCTCTAAATAATGCATAAAATTATACATTCATGTACCCACACTGGGGATTGCTGAGACACAGCTCAACTTAGCCATAGATTGTACTGTGACAAATCAGCATATGATAGCACAGCAAAAACTCTGAGGAGAAAGTTTTTGGGAGTTCAACTGTTTGTTGGCTAACCTCTTTGTGGTTTCCTCTTTCTATGACCCGTGAATCACAATAGAGATATAGTAGTCCAGCTTAGAGTCTGGTACAATTTAACCTTCGGCAGACCTTAGAGGTGGGTGGTACGACACATTTCACCTACATGAAGCCTTGTTAAAACTCAATTATGCAAAAGAGCAGCCTGGTTGAAATTAAATTCTATATATAAAAAAGAGCTTCTCCAATTTTATTCCATCATCATGTATGAAAATAGTCTTTTGTTTGTCCTTGCTACCAGAGGGCTGTAAGAAAGGAGACCACTGAAGCAAATTCTTTATCTGCTTGAACCAGCCCTGGAGGCTCATAAAGCCCTTTAAACTAGGATTTTCGAGAGAACAGTTTATGTAAACTGTATTAGGGTTTTTGTGAGAAAGTGAAAGTGGTAATTGTCCACATTCCAACAGTTTCAATACATAAACTATGGGACCGTCAGCCGTGAACAACCCAGCTGCTAGCAATTTGTGTAGCAGATAATAATCAGGCTACATGCAAAGCAGCGTTCCTCTGTCAGGCATTAGGCTGTGGCCCATGCTGTAAGGGATTTGAGACATTTAAAGGAATGGTTGGTTTAGTTTAAATAACCTTGGATGAGAGGAAAAACTAGACCTCCTCTGGCCACATTAACAATCTCACTCCAAGAGCAATCCAGATCATTTATCAAGATGGACCAGGGCATGGGCACACACATATTGTAGTCTACACAAAGAACACATGTGGCATTCAAGCAAACTCTCATATCAAATATTCCATGTACATCTATAGTCAATTTGCAGAGGCCAGCAGTGTACATTCATCACTGACTCCCTTTTTACAAATTACATGAAACCTATAAACAGACCTTTTTACAGTATCGCTTCTTTTTTTGTCAGGTCTAATTTAATAGGAGGTGTGGTGGATTACTCACAAAAAAACCTATAAGCCTATAAAGGTGTTTATAGGCAGCAAGCAATTTGTCACCGAGAGAGGCACATCTACCAAGCCCAAGTGTGAACAGAATAATAACACAAACACATCCGATGACAGGTTCTCAAAAGCAGCTATGGTAGAAATCTCAATGTCCCCACCAAGCACAGACACAGGCAGCAACTGCAGCGTCCTCCTCGATGATTTATGTCAGAGCTCCCAGTCTCTCAGGATCCTCCTCGGCACATGGTCACCTCACGAACAGCTGGGCACAAGATATTTGATTGGTTGTCAAGCAGGACTCGTAGACTGTATTGTATGTCTTTTCATTGGTGCTCTATTCTTACATGAATGATCTAGTTTCATTTGGGTCAGATGGCTCCCTCAGCAATGCTCTCACAGCAATCGGGTTGCTCTAAGGTTTCCAGGAAACTATAATATTTCTTCAGTGAGAGAATCACGTCAAATAGGGTTGATAGAGCTACTGCAGGGGAATGAGGGTAGATAAAGTAAGAACATATTCATAATAAAATGCTAAAATTATAAACTTAAGGTAAACACTGCAAAATACCTTAATGTAAACATACACACAGAATTGTGACACTACATTTCATTGCAACCTATACGTCAACATTTTAAATTCACATTATCCAGGGCTAAACGTGACAGGGTAATTTCTAAAATGAATTAAAAGTTTTAATAATGAAATTTTGGTTTCAGTCCTTGTACAAACTTCATATCAACGAGTTCATAACTCCTGTCCTGGATACATTTTGTGATTGACAAGTGGTTGTCAAGTGAGACCATCTGATACAGAGGGAGGGGTATCAGGTCAACGCGGAGCTGCCACTGATCTGGATTCTTCCGTTTACTCCAGTGCTGTCCCAACAGGTGCTGCTTCAGTCAGAGAGATTAGGTGATCAGTGTCCTCAGATTCCTTCCCACTTGGAATGTCCCACATGCAGAGGAGGACAGGCCTCTCCTGGCTTCCTGACTGGAGGTTAAGGTGAGATGGACAATTGGAAGAAGGGGTGAGGGTAAGTTGCCTAGGAAGGAGGGCAGGTTTTCATGCTATATTGTCAGAATAAGAACCGCGTCACTGATCCTTTTTATCACAGAGTGAATGAATTAGGACCATCTCGTACAGCAGGATCAATGTAATAATGAGTAGATATGGATGGAAAATTGAAGGCACAGTAAAGGGATATTCTGGGCTTTACTACGAGTAAAGTATGGCTGTCAGAGGGATTCCGGGTGGAGACAGTGATGATACAGTGAGGGTACCGGAGGGTCGAGGAGAGGCGTGTGTAGATGGGGTTGCGGGTCGGGTAAAGGGAGGTCACACATGCTTTGTGTCCCCCAGGGAGCCGTGTGGGGCTAGACAAGAGTGGTGCCTGCGTTTGAGGTGCAGCTCCTGGGCGCCACACAGATGAGCTCATGAAACGCTATGCCGTCCCCCTGACTGGGGGTGGGGCGTGGAGGGTGAGAGGAGAGGGCATCCCGGCCATCAATCACCCAGGGTGGAGCCGGGACCCACGCCTCACGGATCAGTCCGACAGGCAGGAGGAACATGGGGCCAAGGCCACATTAAAGGCATTGAGTGTCCTCCCCCCCTCAGCGTGCGAGGGTGGGGATGGAGTCAGAGGAGAGCGGCTGAGGGGATAACAACCAGGAGGTGTGGTGCCGCGTAACTGGAGAGGTGTAGGAGAGCGCGGAGACAAAGCGAGGAGCGGAGACAGGGGCAGGGGAGGGACACTACTGAGGGAGAGCGGCCTGTGAAACCTGAGGCTGGCCTGGACAGTGCAGACAGAGGCAGAGATGGAAAGAGACAGACGTGGTCGGACCCCCTGCTTACGACTCAAAGCTTAGTCCTTGCCCTCATCACCTCAGGTCACATGTTGTGTAGCTTGGACAAGAATACTTTCTATTCCACTTGTCTTAAATGTTTCCATGCTTTCTCCAAGCCAGGAGTCAGTCAGGAGCAATTTCAGGACCTCGCTATGCCTCTAGTGTTCTGGGCAGGAGCGTGATCCACCCCTGCGTGTTGGCAGGAGTTATGGACTCGGGGTGCAATGGTCTGCCGGCAATACAGACTCACGCTCAGAGTATCTGGTGTTGACAGACAGACAGCAGACACACCAGGTACCAGTCAAAGTCCATCAGGAGTCAGTCCTGGAAACTCATTCCAATACAGACAATCCTTACAACTTGGAGAGTAAACACTCTCATTACTTTGAAACTGTAACATTCACTGTGGCAGCATTCACAAAAGTTCATTTAACAAGGGAACAAGGAGATTATGTTTAATGTAGCTCATTATGTCATCCAGTAGGGAAAACCAAAATTCTAAGGGGAAATTTTGTAGTTGCAGACACAGTTTTGTCATGAATTTTGAGGAGTTATGAAAAACATGTCACTGTTCTAATAAGCACAAACATTAAACATCAGGTGACACATTTTTTGATTGAAAGTATCTATCATCTCAAATCAAAAACACAAAGATATGCACAGCTGACCCAGCCATGCAGTGCTACTGGCCTCGTACAAGTGTAAGATTGCAGCTGCATTTGGTAATGACAAAAAAACATAATTAAGGTGTAAAAAAAATATTGTCTCTCCAGCTCAACCAGTCTGAGTAAAGTCGCAAGAAACGAAAAAATAAATGAATAAATAATTAAATAAATCCCATTTTCATCTACTAAATAATATGAATGAAATGCTTAAGACTGGATGCCAGGTACATTTGGAAAAATTATGACTTTAGGGAGATTTTGCAAAATAGCCCCCAGATTTACAGCTAATCTGGCTTCCATGAGGAAAATCAATACTCTCTCTGCCCAAATGAAATGCATATTTCCCAATACCCCTGGCCAGAATTCAGAATCAGTGTTCCAGTTTCAGTACACATACTTTTAGAATCAAGCCAACATAAAAAAACAAACAAAAAAAAAACAATGTTAGTCACACTCCTCCCCTATTAGATATGTTGTCTGGGCGCACGTACGGTAACCCTTGCATGCTTTTTAAAGAGAGCACCTGTGACACATAAATCTGTAACAAACTCCCAGACTAGTATGTTACATTTCTAATAAGCGTCACCGAACAGGGAGGGGGGTAAGTGAAAAAGAATGGCTACTGTATGGGTCTGTAATAAGAGCCAGCTGTGGATGGCCATGTGGGCTCTGCTCCGGGAGCGTGTTACTGGAAGATTTGCGCCAGGGAGAAGCTGGCAGGCACATCATAAATCCAGCTTGTTGGGTACGGTTGCTTTTTGAGGAGGCTCGAAACAAGCAAATTGCCTTTTGATTAGTAAAAAAATCCACCCCCGTCTGGCACGCAGCACACATTCAGACCATTGGATTTGTCCCGATGCACATGATCTGTCTGCATAAAGGAGAGAAGAGGCTTATCTCCTGTCAAGCCTGCTCAGTACCCAATCAGGAATTAGCCAGGTTTTCAGAAGCTCTGCCCCACCTGACATGAACCATTGAGAGGAATGAAAATGAAAACAACTGACATTACTAGTCACTTTATCAGTATTACATAACCAAGAAATATCTGAATTTAAAGTAGGATGAAGCAGTTTTCCCAAGTCTCTCACAGATAATAACACCACACAATGATACTGGGTGAAGCAGTGTCACTCCATGTTGTGATCCACCAGGGGAAGAGCTGCTCTCAGGAGACAACAGGACAGAAACTGAGCCCCAATAATAATTCTGGGAAATGGGGTGACATTTTACAGTGCTAAACCTGCCCCCGAAACGATTTCTCTGTCCTCTGCTTAAATGATTAAAGAGACTGAAATAAACCAAACAGTACCACGATTTTGTCTTCTCTCTCAGCACCGCATGCAAACATGTGAAACTGTGTGGAGGTATGAAAAAGAGGAGGAAAAAAGAAACATTCCTGTCTGAGCAATCGCTGTAAGCACTACATCATGTTTATTAACAGTCCTAAATCAGAGGCTGTACTGTAGGTTGGAGGCGGGGGGGGGGGGTGCAATACTCCTGAGGAGCTTCCAGAATGGCTCTGCCTGGGTGAGCACATCATTGCACGGAGGGCCTATAGGTAATGGGAGTTTAAAAGTCTGAAATTTTTCCTCTATTCTTTCCTTTTACCTTTCACTCTTCCTCCCTTTCCTCGCTGACTGAGTCAAGAACATGTTCATTTTAGGAATTTCCTCTGAGAAAAAGGAGTGAGGAAGGTGGAATGGTATAAATAGCCTTTCTCTCGTTCCTTCTCTCTCGCTCTGGTTCTCTTTCCCACAGGCCAGGACAGGAACGTTTTTTTTTTTTCTTATTTTTTGAAAGATCGGAGAGAGGACAGTGGAGGAGCAGGGGTGCATGGGCCCCACAGTGAGAGACAGCCAGAGGGGTGAAACTGTAACCCCCCCCACCCCAACAACCTCCCACCTCCATACCAGCCATGTCTCTCTCTCCAACTCTCTCTCTCTCGCTCTCTTTCACCCAAACCCACAGAGCTCCAGGGCCCCTCGCTCTCTGTGTGGGCCCGGGGCTGGGCCCAGGGAACCAGGAACGGAGCGGTAAATTCACACACATGCCCCTCTAGCCCCACGCTTCCTGCTTTCCTGCCACTCCATTGGCCCCTGTGTGTGTAATTACCACCCTGAGCAAATGCACTCTCCCTCAGCTACAAATTGCTGATAAGCTGCTTTTCTAAAATGCAGTCCACTACTACCAATCATTAGCAACATGATCTCACACAGCATGCTCACACTGCTGCTTGTGAAAGCACAAAGTTTGAGCGAAGGAGACCTCATGATGCTATAGGCTCATATCATTGTTTCAAAAAAGAAATATATTTTTCTTGTCTGGTATTGATTGTACCAGTGATTTCGTCTTATCTGATCCCAAAATGTATATTTTTTCCATAAAAATCCACTGACACCGGTTTAACCACTCGTTCTCTGGACCTGTAGGAAACACAGAATGACACAAACCCCAAAAAACCTACTTGTATTATCTCACATGATGAGGCCTTTCACTTCAATTAATGTTCAATGACAATTTTATAATAAAATCTGGCAAATTATATCCTACTGGTTTATTCATCCAAACAATATTTTATTGGAAGATTATTTGATGCTGTTTGTTTTGTATTGTACAATGTTGTTTCTTACAAATGTATTAAAGCTAGAATTTGCAGTTGTTTCAGTGATGGTAGAGATTATAAACAAGTGTCAATAAGGGTTTTTTTTAGCATACATTTTACATTCCCAACCATGTATTTAAACAGTTATTGGTGATGAAATGAAAACAAATACATCTCTGTTCATAATACCTCTACCAAGGAGGTTGTGTTTTCACCCCTATTAGTTTATTTTTCGGTCTGTCAGTAGGATATCTCAAAAACTTATGAATGGATTTCCATGAAATTTGGTGGACAGACCAGCCTTGGGCCAAGAATCAATTGATTAGATTTTGACGGTGATCCGGATCTGGGATTTCCGCCATTAGACAATTATCATATTTTAGCCATAAATATGAGATAACTAACAGAGATAGAGACTTGATTCCAAATCCTAAGGGTTGCAGGGTCAAGAAATCAATTGAACTTAAAATTTAATTGAGAGGAATGATGTCTTTAGGTGTAACAGCAAGTTGGAGAATTGTTCAGTGTTGGCAGAGTTTTGTGCTCCCCGAGTGCCTACTACTTATCAATGTTTGATTCAGGTGCACCTGTTGATTCCCCTCTTGACAGAGAATTACCTCAAGGCAATGATGGGCTGGGGTTTAGACCATTTGGACAGATTGCCCTAGGTCGAGTTTCTTATGAATGGACTTAACAGGGGTTGGGCAGGGGGGTGAAAGGTGCTGGGCAGGCTGGGCCAGGCTTGTAAGGGGGACCTAGGGATGCTGAGTACTCTTCACCCGGGCAAAGGTTCATTCCGATCATCTGGGCCAATCTGTTCCAGACGTGGTAAATGACACATTATTGGATCCAGACCTGACAAGGGCTTTGTGTATATTACATTACCAGACACCAGGCTCACTTAAGCTTCATTACCTACACCCCTCCCTCCCCTCCAAGAAGGAGAAAGAAAAGGAGAGCGAGAGGGAAAGATAGATATCACCCCAAGCCACGCACACACGGTGCTTTTTCTTCCAGGTCAGGCGGAGACGCTGCAGTCAGCTCACCCTCACGCAGCTCTCTTTCTCCCTCTCTTTTCCTCTTCTTTCCTTCTCCCTGCTTTTCTGCACTGGGAACCCGTTAAATATAACAACCCTGGAGTCCACCCTGGAACACCCAAGACGATCCCGCCCGCAGGGATTTTTGGGGAGATATTAGAAACACACCAGAGAGGTCACCCCACCCTGCTCTCTTCCCACACTGATGGAACAAACGCCGTGAGCTGATTTGAGAATTTCGAATTAGCGAGGTTGGAGAAAATGCTCTGTTTCCGGTCAGGCTCCTCGGTGATATGCGGTCTATGAGTTAGCAATTGGAAGCATCTATTAACTTACTTTGAATGAGATGTGTTTATCACTGATTGGTGCAGAAAACCTTTGCTTTTGTCTTCAAATTACAGACTGATTCCCTAAATTGAATTACAACTCAGCATTTAAGTCTGTGAAGCTACTGTAGCAGTAACATTCAGAATAACATCTTAACTACAGTATGTTATGGTGGGAGGTTTCCTGTGGCTTGGATGCCTCTTGGTAGGATGTGTGCCACAAGGAATTGGCTAAACCTTCCTTTATTTGGATGACATACACACGAACACCCATACCACACATTTCTGGCAGTGACCCCTCGCTTAAGTTTCCATTCGTCCCTTCTTAAACTGCAGACAGGTGTGTGTCTGTAAACGGGAGTGTGTGCACTAGAGTGTGTGTATCTGTAAACTTGTGCTTATATGCGACACTGCTCAGGTATACATTCCACACTGCAGCCTCCAGCTCATATTCACAGCCCTTTACTTAAAATGTGGGCATCAGGCTACAATCTAAACATGCGCTCCCAGACGGAGGCGAATCACAAGAAAATTATTTCGTGGCATAAGGCCGCACCCGTTGCCGTCGTCAAATAGATTACGCACGATGATTTACAGCCTATAGCATGGCTCTGCATCATCTCTATAACACACAGACAACCACACCCTCTTGACCTCCACCTACAGAGACTATAATCACATAACAAATGGATCTATTTTCTGAACAGCGGAGTATTTAAATGACAATCACCGCCCATGGTTCCACTGCTGCCTCACCTGCCGGGGTGCAAGGACAGGGGACGCTGCAACATAAGTCCAACTGAAGATATATGTGCCTCCAGGAATGATAACCGAAATGTGCACTCACAAGCGTCAGTTAAGATATATGTGCCACGAGGATTACTGTTACAGTAAGAGCCCCACAGCTGTAGCTTCCTCAGTAGCCAGAGAAGGGTTGAGAAACCACATTATGTACGGTTTGCCATATGTGACATATGAAATAATAACAGCTGCACAACGTAAGACCTTAAAAGAGAATGATTTTAGTGTTATTATTATTTTTCCTACAGCCCTTCGGTTATCTTAGCTTTTATGTGATAATTGTCACAGGTCAGAATATATAAAAATAAATAATAGATTTAAAGAATGCAGTATACATAGGCATCAAGTTCATGAATGCACATATAATGGAGCCATACATATATTATAGCATGGCAAGCCTTTCAGCACTGAAAAATACTTGGAGTATATTTATCAACATCAACTTTGTCATTCTTCACTTTCTATGTGACATCACTTATTTCTGTTTTCCTCGTTTTCTCATTCATCGCTCCACGTTCTTGTTTGTTTAAACTCTGTTCATTACAACCCACTGGTTGTGGGGGTCACTTTGATGCCAAGAATTGTGAATACACAATTGTAAGTTTGCATTTTTAATGTTATTGAAGAAAGAAATTTGGCAGACTACGTTTTTCCTCTTACTACTGTTACCAAAATGTGGAAAGAATGCAGTCCTTTTTTACTACAATCTTCTGTAACATGACATCTGCCTTATTATTAATTCAATGATAATATGGCTTGATATAAAATATTAAATATTATATATTCAGATAATGTCAATGCTATAAAATGTGTGTTTCTTTTTATCAGCGGCCATGCATAAATGTAATGGCAGACTAACACTACAAGAAAAAAATTGTCTGTTATTCTGCCCTTCACACGTCTGTCTGTGTCTGACATTTACGTGTGTGTGTATGTATGTATGTGTGTGTGTGTGTGTGTGAGGTTAGATGGTCATGGAAGGCAGCTTGAGCTACACTGTTCCAGCTCATTAGCTGTGATTAATCGGCATGCGAGCTTTCCCATGGTCCCCTTTGCCTCATGGAGAAAGAGCTCACCTTGGAGGGCACAGGGAGTACAGTCTGCTGCACCGCCACTGTTAACACTTTGCCACATGTAAAAATGACTTGTATACATTAAGCTTTACTTGTCTCAAACATTTGCACTGCTTACATATGTACTGCCTCTGTGTACAAGAATTTTTATGTTAAGTTGTATATTTTACGTATTGTAACTGATCATTTTCACATGAATTCTATTTAATCGTTGTTTTGTTGTCATTCATTTCAAACAAGGGGAAGCCACAATGCAAAAACATTAGTGTTTCTTAAAAGCAACATTTTATTGAATGTCCTTTACTTGCCAAACTGGCCTCCTTAAAAATCTGTAGTGTGTTCACTACTTGACATGTTACACTGGAAAAAGGATGTAAAAAATGCAGTCAAAACAATCTTAGAAATTTTACAAGGAAATAAATGTATCAGGCTAATTAAACTCAAACAATACACTCTGCATCTGTTTAAGTGAGTCGGAAGTTCATTGGCTATCTTTAAGCAGGAGTATACATGTCTCTAAATAGGAGCATAGCATGTCAAGCTTTTTATGTAATTTATAATTGATGTGCAAATAACAAATGAGAAAATCTCTAGAGGGATGTCAGATACAAGGGTTTAACGAACAGAATAACTGTCAATAATTGTCACTCTCTCTAAACTGGTTATGAGTTGCCAGTTTAGATTCACTCTGCCAAATTAATAAAGAAAAGTTAACAATATACAGTATGATGAAAACATAAGAGCTATAACTTTAGCTAATTCATAACTTTGCCAGTGTAAGGTTTATGCTATGTTTGATAAGCTGTAATTGATGTATTGTAATGTTTTCTGTCCATCCCGTTGAATGCAATTTCTAAAGCAAGTTGTTCAGACTATAATAAAAAATAAAAAAAAAACTTTGTCAAGCTTACTAAACACTACACACTTTTAAAGAAAAAATCAGCATTTATATGACTTTGGATGACCTACCTGAGGAATTTTGTTTCGATAAACCGACCCCACGTAAACCCCATTGATAATAATCCCTGCAAGGCATTACAAAATAAAAAGTCCAGGTTCATTCACACACAAATATACATTGATGTAGGTCTCCTCAATTAAGACATAATAAATTCAGTGAAGCCTTTGTTTTTTTCACTTATTGAGGAAATATGCTCTCTAATCCTCTGATATAAGAACCATCTGTGTAAATTCATGCCCATGGAGGATGGACACTCAGTGGCTGCAGTGTACTGTATCTGCTGGAAGGAATGGGAAGATACACAGAGAAGAGAGAGCTTGCTAGACAGCGATGAACTCGCGATGAGTGGCTCAGGATTTTCAAAACCATCAAAGACAAAAAGGGGGATCTCTTACACCTTCAATCTGCTCCTTATACTTCTCTATCCTAAAACAAATAAGTCCTGTTTCTGTTGGGTCCCTCGCCGCCCACACACACACTCACTGACGTAACCCGGTTATTATTGAATGTGTAAGTGGGGGAGTCACATGTTTTATCCTGATTCTCTAAATATAAAGCGCTGTAGCTCTGTAGCTGTCACACTGATACATGCACACACACACACACACACACACAAACAAACACGCACGCACGCATACACACACACACAGACGCCAGCTAATGGTATTTTAATTCCACCTGAAGAAACAAAGCTAAACCACTACTCACTACATTGTAAATATCAGTCATCATGAAGATAATAATCAAATGGGTTCAATTGAGATCCACTGGCAGTTTTTTATCTGTTGCAAAGAGAGGCAAAATAAAACATGCAATTGATTTTCATTTCCATTTTTTCCTAACTTTTTTTCTTGAAATTGCAAGAATTTTATAATGTTTAAATGTCATATAATATTGTGCATCTGTCATAAGATGTAACAGTGACAGGTAAAAGCAGGTAAAGGCAACACCAAAAAAAATAAATAAATAACAAACTATGTCTTTGTGTTTCCAAATGAATATCAAATTATGTGGAAGATAGATACAAAGAAAACAATTTCGTACTTTGTAAAATCATTTAGGCATGGACCATTAAAGCAGGGTCAATCATCTCTGTCAAATAAGATCCGTATTTAAATTGAAAGCCGTTATTGGCCACACATGTCTAGAGTGAGCACATGTTGAACCTTGTTCCACTTTTGTTTAAATCTGCTGTTCCAAGATAATTCACACACAAATATGCACAAAGCTGCAGAGGTTTCTTAATTTCCTGTGCGGGCCACACACAACTACAGAGATCTTTTGGCTAAGGACAGCACTCTGAACCTGAGAGACAGAATCTGCAGTAATTATTTTTACTGTAAAAATAGATTTCAGTAAAGGGCTTTGTCTCTAAAATAATTCATGGATTAATTTAATATCTGTTCTTTTGTGCCCAGAAACTTTCTGGAAAATATTCAATTTTCCCACTATCTCAGTGCAGAAGAATACAATTTTTTTTTTTATGAGTAATATTAAATCATATTAAAATAAGTGAATTCCAGTGACCAATGAATGAATCATGTCCTTTTAAAAGTAAAATAAGGCTTCTTGCTCACTGTTAAATACTTTATTCCCCAATGCATCTATGCTGGCTCATCATATTGTGATCAATTTACCAAGCTTTTAAAATCCGCCTGTCATTATATGAAATTGGAAAAGAAAGCCATTACTGCCCTTATATTTTCATCCTCGCAAAATGTATGTGAGTGCAAACTGTGAGTGAGTGAGTGAGTGAGTAAGTAAGTGAGTGAGTGAGTGAGTGAATGAACGAGTAAGTGAGCGAGTGAACCAGCAAGGATGTGGGTGAGGAGAGTTTACCGGCACAGTTTCCTCTTTGTTTACACCTGGCTGGGTTTCTGACCGAGTTCACATCTATTTTAGCCAATTAGTCAGCAATTCATCAGTGCGCAGTCCTGGTCAGCCTGCTGAAACGCAACCCACAAGACCGGCCCACTTGCCCAATAAATGCAAAGAACGTGCTGAGAAGAGAAAAGCAGACCAGCGGGAGAGAAGCCAAGAACCTGGAATAAAACAGGGCCACCTGATCCATACCAGCAGTATCACAGCCAGCCAAACAGAGCACTCATTGTCTGTTGCAGACACCACTGAGCTCTGCTCTTTGTCGCCCCCTCCCACTTCCAAACACACTGTCCTCCACCATAGCTGCTGCAAGGAATAATGGTAGAGCTCAGAAAGTTAGGGTTAGGTCATACTGTTGTCACCGCCTGAAAACCTTGTATCTCCAAAATGTCAACTGTTCAGGAGCTAAGGAAAATAGCTTTGTTTTTAGCTTGACAGCAATGTATTTTGAGTGTGTCCGAATGGTTTTGAAAGTGTTTCATCAGCCCAAGGGTTGTACAAATTTCTCATCCTATGGAGCATGTGAACATGTGATCCTTAATTTTAAGTTAAAACACAAAAATCCCCAGAATTGGAGTTATGAGGTTTTCACCTGACAGCAACGAATTTTGCTCTCTTAGCTACAGGTATGAAAGGTACAGACCATCAATCCATTAGTAAGATTTTCACTTCTCCAGACAATGCTGTCAACACACACATTTGATACAGACACAAGGACACACAACTACAAACGTACAAATACTCAGACATGCACACACACGTACACACGCACACATACACACGTATAAGCACACACACACGTACGGAAGGAGACGGGAGTCAGCAGGCAGCAGCGACTGCTGAATAATTCAAAAGTGGAAATGCATGATTGATGTGGGACGTTTCATTTCCACACCTTTAAAAGGTCTCTTTTAGCTCAGGCACCAAACAGGCCAAGTGGTCTCTGGAGTTCAAAGCCTAGCATGGACCTGGCCTTCCTAGTCAGGCTCTTTGGGACAAGAGTGGCTTTATTCTGTGGTGGGGGCACCAGTGGTGGTGGTTGGGATTCCACACCTGTGTTTGCTCCTTACCCAGTAATTAAGAGCTGCATGCTATTTTGAGCCCACAGCACAAAGTGCCTCACTCATAAGGAACTTGGGGTGAAGAATCTTGGCTCCCAGTTTGATGTGGCTGGAAAACCTGAAGGCCCGTGGATTAGCTTGGCAGGGTGTGCACATATGAAGGGACATGTGAGGTTGCAAGGCAAATGCATTTGAAATGTAACATCTACATGTGGCTGCAGTTAGAACTGACACATTATCAACATAATTCACGTTATTCACATTGTTATGAAAACATTGTCTTATTATTTATATATTATAGTAAGTAATATACAGTTAAAGTGGAAGCAATGTAATAGCCAATAGGTACAAATTCATAAAACAGACTATTACATATTTACTACAGATTTATAATTTATTGAAAAACAGAGGCAGCTCTTTTGTTACTGTTAAAACAAACATGTTACAATGCAGAATTATTGAGTGTGTCTTGCCAACATAGTAAACCACAGGGAATTTGAGAATTCATAGATGGACTTTAAAAGCTGACTAAGTAAAGATAGACAGAGAATAAGTGGGAAGGAGCAAAAAGAACAGTGCGGTTTGAGCCAATGCACTGTTACTGAGCTAAGTAAGTTTAGTAGAGGGTCAGTCCAAGTGCAAAGAGAACTCCAAGTCAAAACAAACAGTCACTTTGGCTTCTGATGGGACAGCACTCTCAGTTTTTCCCACAATCCTCCAGAACAGCTTAATTCATATTCAGTCACACAAACTAGGTGGTCAAGAAACTCATCACAACAAAATGTCCTGATTCCTGCCATATATGTGATACATGTTATATATTTTCACAAAATGACAACGATAGATTTAGAGTTTTGTTTCTTGCTCCATGACAGTTTTGTGCTGCCAGTTCATTAAGATATTAATATGGAGGTTTTGAAAATGTCAAAACATTCCTGAGTTGTCAAGCAACCTTGCCCTAGTTAAACCTTTAAAAAATAGATGTTGTTACTAACCAACAGAATCCAAATGGGACCCATTTTTATTTAAAGTTCTAACTGCCCACACATAACTGGCTGGGTCATTTATTACGGAGAGACAGGGATTCTGACAAATCATTCAGCTCAGCAAACTCGGCTGTGGCAAAGTTCAGCAATTAGGCTCCTATGTAAAGGAGGCCTACTCCTCTGCACTGGGTGTGCTGGATTTATGTGTGCTCTCAAGCTAGCGGGCAGGTTCAAAGCTCTGCGTAGGGGAGCTGGAGGGTGACACATGGGGAATTTCACAAATATAGTGGAACACACACATTTTGCAGTAAATCTGACCAGAGAATAGTGGTCTTTGGGGAGAGGAGGTGGTCAGTGAGGGGAAAGAGGTGGAGCGTTGAGTGAAAGCATAGCTAAATAATCAACCTGAGATGGGGGTCAACTGTTTTCAAGTCAGCTGTGATATTAAAGAGGCAGAAGAACGGATAAGGAAGCGGGATGACAGTAATTTTAGAAGCCTGATAGGAAAACAATAGGAATGCAAATAGCTTCTTCAAGTTTCAAAACTCCTTTAAAAATACAAACTCCTAATACTGCTCATGTTAAATTTTGACTTCTAGTCAAGCCAAGCCTAAACCCTCTGTCAATATTTAGCTTTCTTTTAATGGAGTGATTTTCTGCTACTGTCTGACCATGATAGCCAATGTGTGGCTGCTTGCTCAGTCAGTCTGGGTGCACCTGAGAACAGCTTTAACCTGATGGAGTTACCACTGACCTGGTTAAACCATTACAGTCCGGTGGCTCATAAAGCATCAAGTGACTGAGATGCAGTACTTTGGAGCGTAAAATTTTAGGATATACACTCTTAACAAGCAAGTTTCTACATATTAGAAAGAGTTTATTTTTGGTTTCTACCTTAGTAAAACTCTTTATGTTATGAAGAATCATTTTAGAAAGATTGTGTATACAAACATGCACAAATGGTTCTACATAGAACCTTTATACTTTTGACAATGTGTATAATGTATTTAAAGTACTTTTTAAACAGCCATACAGAGTTCTTTGTTCCTCAATGTTTTAGATATGGAACATGTTTGAATCTGTTTCATCTGTCTAAATTAACTACAGTATCAAAGTCAAAAAAATTTAGGAAACATGTATTTGTATTTATGAATTTGAATTGCTGTAGGATCATCCAGAGGCTACAATCTGCAAACAGTGTTGATTTTATGAAGTGCCATTTAAAGGTGCAATAAGTAAGAATTTTATTGTCCCATAGCGTAAAATGAACATATTACACCTGCAGGGGTTTAATTGTTGATCAGTACCAATAACTCAAAGATAACTTCACTGGGTACTGAGAGCTCTGGCTTTCAAAACTCACTTTCCAGTCAGAACTCTGTTTTGGAACAAAAAAAACACTGACTCGAATTTCAACTACTCAAAGACAGAAGAAGTTGCTACAAGTAGGCAACCAGCATTGCAAGCCATTTTATTCTCAAGCTAAAAAAGTAAATCACAAAGCAGTATTATGCAAAAGTGATTTATTGCCTTTTCACTAGACATTTCTGTTGGATTTCTGCTCTAATTAGCTAGCTTACTTGTCTCCATGTGTGATTTTATTATTTATGTCAATTACAGGCCATGAAGCTGTGCAAAAGAGATGTTGACGTCAATTCCTTGGTCGCCAATAGAAGTCGATAAAGGTCATAGATTACTTAACCCACAAAGAACCTTGGAAAAACTGCTTTTTTTTTTTAGTGAACAATTACACGTCTCTACATGAAGTCTAGCATTTCACACACACTTGATAACTTGACTCAAACAAAGTATTCTTCTAATACATTTCTTTACAAACCAACTGCCTCAAAGCCTCATATTGGTTCAGCTCTTTGTTTAGTCCTAGCTGTATTCAGGCCTGTATGGGCTGTAACAATGATTCAAGTTAGAATGCAAACAGGCAGGTGAAAGACAGGTTCACTCCCCGGCCGGCTGCACAGCCAGGGAGGGTCTTCAACTGTGGACTCTGGGATTTTCAGGGAGTGACCTCTTGTCACCACTCCTCCACTAATGAAGACCAGACACTGTCACACACTCTCACAAACGGTGTGCAAACGGACATGCAACATTCACATGTACACGCACACGCACATGCACACGTACATGCACACGTACAAAGTTCTACGGCACCGGTATTTACTCTATAATCGTGATTCAACCTATACCTAGTTAATGAAGTTTCTTCAGTTTTGGGTTGGTCTTTCCGGGAAAAATCCTGCAATGGCAGTTTGTTTGGATTAAATGGAAGAACTCAGTATGACCAGCAATAACAACCAGTCACTAAAATAAAAAATAAAAAAATGAAATAAAAAAAAACAGATCTTGTGGATTGCCACTTTAAACTCTCAGTCTACATTAGCATAAATATTTAACTAAACTAGGGTCAAACTTTTGTAACATGGAAACTGCTCAATTTGAAACTAACACAACAGCAAACAAAAATTTGGGAATCTTCAATTTGAGTCTTTGCTGTATAACCATAAACTCAAAATCCAAATAAAAAGTTGTTATGAGTTTCTGCAACAGGAGTGTTTGTATCAGGCTTTAGTAGGGTCAAACGCTAGCTTGGAGGTTTCCACACATGGGCTTCTAATTGCCTCGGATAGAAACAGCCATGTGGAAGTCTCCATGCACAGACTGTTATCACCATTTATTAGCACATCATTGTAAAGGCTAGTTTACAAGCGTGAAGGCCTTTACACATGAATTGTTTATTCCAGCTGAGGCCCAGAGGGGTGGTGGGTGGCTGATAGTTGTCACATCCCTGCTCCTGTTGGTAAATGCCATCTTTCAACAGACTTTAAGTTTGGAGATGCTCCCAAGAGCATATGCAGAGAGAGGGAGGAAAGTAGTGCTGTGAGAGATGAAGAGCGAGGGTAAGGAGTAGGGTGATAGTAGGAGAGAGAGGGAGATAGATAGTGGGAGGATTTAAAAAGCTACAAAAAACAGAGATACTCTCTGAAAGACCTCTCTGATAATAACTGCCTGTTGCTTAAGTGTTCTCAAGTGGAGTGGAAAGACATGTGTCATCATTAATGACATAATCTTCTCCAACTTAAGCAATACTGAAAACAATTCTTGTTTTCTACCAAGGTATTATAAAAGAATAGGCTATTAGACAATAATTAAATGTGTAAAATTTGTAAAAAAAAAAAAAAATTGCAATTTCTTTCATTAACTCTTATGTCAAATTGCCACTGGAGTGACACAAAGTAGAGCATTTATAGCCACACTTACACTCACTAATCTCAACATTTTTAATAATATTGTTTTACATGTGAAGTAAAACAATCTCATTAGCTACTTTTAACTATTATAACTACTTATCTAAGCCTGTGAAATTCTGATCTTGTCGAATTCCCTGCATGGTCGATGTTAAAGCTGAGGGTTCTGATTACACAATCGGTGAAAAACAGGCATCGGCTTTCATCTTCCCCTCAGCAGGGAGCACCTTAAACTGCCTGTCCTTACAGCCTAATGGAGGGGGGTGAGGGGGTGAAGGGTGGGGGGGGTGTAGGCAGCTGCTGTCATTACCTCCACACCTTCTCTCTCTCTCTCTCTCTCTCTCTTTCTATCTCCTCTGCCTCACCATTTCCCCCTTTACCCTGCCCCCTAAAGTCAACTTCAGAGGGGAGCAGCAGCCCAGCACCGTATCCTCTGAGCCCAGATGTACACTAAGCTATTCATGGGGCTCTCTTTGATACATTGGGGCTGTCAATAGTGTATCTGTTACTGAGACTGGGGCTTTATGTCAGCGGGGTGCAACGGCGGCTCTTCGCTGATGAAGATAATGATCGCACCTCTGATTTTCTTTGTCACGAATTGGAAGTCAACACCGCAAAGCTACCATATTCTGACACGGTGATGTGTTAACGGGACGCTTAACTGTGCCAGTAATTGCGCTGTTGTTTTGGAACTAGTGCAGCGTTTTTGACCCATGACACACATTGGCACATAAATGCACTGAGAATAGAGAGATAATCAAATTTGAGATAGGATGGCATCCAGATGGAATTAAATCAAAATCATTGTGCATGCTCTGAAAATAGCGCATGGGAATTTTGATGAAAAAAGGAGATATGCCTTGGCAAACCTCCTAATCATTTACATCTAAAAACATGCACACTCAGTCACACACACACACATACACACACACACACACACACAAATCACGGCCTGGTCAGCACTGTAATCCCTGGATTCAGAATGATGTCACATCTGTTTGTCCTACTCCCTAATCCACTGCAGGTCATGAGCTGAGGGTCAGGACTGTGGGACACACGGTCGTGTCTGCTACAACTTTGCAGCCAATGTACAAATCATGAGAGTCGACGTCAACCATCATTTAGTTGTCAGGGTGGAAACAAAATAGATGAGGAACGAAGTGCTGAGACTGGCCTGACCTTGTGGATGATTGCCGCCTAAATAGCCTGGACTGAAATTGGGCATTTTACACCCTGGCAGCTGCCCAAGACACAATTTGTCCCAGTTTAGAGGACAACATGGCCAAAATAGCATGCCACATCAAATACCAATTTCCTGGGAACTCTCATATCCCAATTCTAAAAGGGTAAGTAGAAAAATAGCACCGTTCATCAGCAAATTGCATCGCATCAGCGGTGAACGTTTTGAGTGATTAATCATTCTAACCTATATTCTCATGGTACAGTGTTTATATTGCAAGGTAGTGTAGTATATCCAGCGTATAGTTTATACTTCCTATCAGTGCAATCTGTCAGGTTCCAACAGAGAACCATGTGCATACTGTATAGAAAGACCTATTCCTAAATTTCTGTTTTAAATACTTTTTGTACTACTTCTGTTACTAGGCTACTACTGTTTGTGTATATGCTACTTATATACTACTTTTTTCTAGACAGTACTACTACATTGAGTTATTCCATAAAATTATAATTTAAATTCTTTTTATACTTCTTCTTTTATAATTTTTGTGTTGTTATGTTTAATGTCATCTATGTGAGTAACCCACCAAGTTGAATTCCACATATGTGCAAACTTATTTGGCCAATAAAACTGATTATGATTCTGACACTGAAAGGTAATACAATACATTTAGTAGTCATGCAGAAAATGCATGTAGTTCAACATATTATGAACCCATTACATTTACATTACAACTAAGACACAATGTTAGTATTTTTAATGAAATTGTACTCTCCTTCCAGGAGGTTGCATGATATCATTTTGCAAGAAAGGACAGTACACATGAGCACAGTTATGGCAGAGTGGACTTTCTGGTGGCACGATAATAGCAGTCCTAATTACACTCACTGCGAATGGTTTTGGTGCAGATGGCTAGGTGTAAGACAAAGTTCAGGGAGTTAGATGCAGCCAACGTACCGAAGTTGTCTTGCTTCCAGCTCATTTGTCATGTGTTGTATGATGTGGATACTAGATGGACAAGGTGCTTGGAAACAGGCAGCAACAAGTCATGTTTTATTGAAAAAGCTCCAGTTTATCTGGCAGTGCTGCCAAATTTTTTTTTATATTAAAGCTTTTAAGAGAATTTTGCCATTAAATATATATATATTTTTTTGCTTCGTACGATTCTGCTGTATATCTCTCTGTACTGTGATAACAATCTATACCAGTCCAGAAATAATACCAGGTATTCGGGGCTACTGGACAGTATATGTGCCCCTTACCTCAGTTTTTTATGAGTTTATGATCCTAATCCAGAGGTGTACCTCTGCAGCATCTGCCTGGGACTGCGGGGCTTAAGACTCTGAGCAGGGATCACTTATAATGGAATCCAATCCCTGGCTGTCCATTTGAGAAGCCTGGAACTAATCGATCAGAAGGGAGCATCTGTGAAAGAGATGTTCAGAGAGGCAGCTTTTACTTCATTGGAGCCAGAAAGGCTACTGTCTGGTGCTCCAGCTCCGGCATTATAGAGCAGCATTAGCACTCAGTATGCCAGTCAAGTCGGCAAGCTGGCTTTCATGCAAATATGGTGTAATTTGAAATGGTGAAACTGCCGCATTTCTGCCCCACCTTCTAATTTTGTCATCTCTGTTGTTTTAGGCGTTATCATTTCTTTCCTTCTATGTCTAATCCTCTGTCCATGTCCCTCTCCTTTTCGCTCTCCACATATTTTATATCAGTTTCTGCGTTAAGTCCTTTCCCTCTGAACTCAATCCCCAGTCTGGCCCTCTGCTTGAGCCCCTCAGCTGCTGGTCTGCTCTCACACTAACCCCCTTGTTTATATCGGGGACGCAATTAAGTCCAAGCCAAGTAGAGGAGTCCCAGAGAGAGAGGCAAGAGTGCAAGCCTGTGAGTCAAATTTCAACTTCTACACTCACATACATACACTCCTCCCTCCCCGAGTTTCACTCATTTTCTCTTTCTCTCCATCCCTCTCGCTCTCTCTCCCTCTGCTCTCTCCCTCTCTTTCTCTTGCTTTTAACATGGTTAGAAATGCTGTTTTTTTTTTCTTCTTGAAAAGAAAGAAAATAAAAACAGAGAACAGTGTTTACTTAATGCAAACCCTACACAAAAGAAGAAATAAGTCTGTAAAAGTCGGCATTTGTTTGATTTATAACCACACTGGAAGAAATCACCTTGAAGTATGTAGCTGGAGATAGTCTGATGTACAGCTGAAAATGTCCAAACCAAGACATTACCTCATCTCCGTGTGATGTCATTTCAAATGCAGAACAATTATTTATTCTAGCATTACTGATACAAATATGTGCATCCATATATCGATGTTCTGCAGTCATTAATGGATAATTTCATGCACATTTTCTCCAAATTTCAGCGTTGTCAAAACTCATTTTAGGTAGTAGTAACATTGTCTACTGTTGGATAAGTTTTCTTGTTTTTCCTTTTTTTTCGTGGAGGAACTGGTTTGAGTGCCGAGTTCACGTTCTCCACATGTGTGGTCCACCGGCCCAGGGGACCTATCCCAGAATCCCAGACACACGTGTGCAGGCAGAAGCAGTAGTGCAATGCAGAGTAGATAAACAGTGCTCTTACTGGCCACTGGGCACACTCCTCATCTAAACAATGCCAAGTTAACTACTTTGCAGTATATTGCAAAAGCAAACACAAATACGAAGCATGCTAGTCCTTCTTAAGAAAATCATTTGGGACAAAATGTTACTTTTTCACCGCTCAACCAGGCACTGTGTGAAGCTATGCACTTCTTTTAGGTTAGTGAGTAATAAATTGCATTAACTTTCAGTTTGCATAGCTTTTACATGTGCGAGTGCATAATATATGAGAAAGCATTGCTCCTTCCCCATTAAAATTAGTCTCCAGCATCTTTTGATTGCCCTACTTGGACATTCCATCCCTGCATACAAGTGTGCCCCATTTTCACGGGGGAGATGCAGGAGAAACTCCAGGGATGTGTGCAGCGTTGACAGACAGGGGGATAAACAGAGGGGTTGTCCCTGACCTCCCAACACCAGTCTGGAGGAAGACGAATAGCCCCCCAATGGGCCCTGAGCAGATAAAATACACCCTACCGTCTTCAACACCAGGTGTGACAGCCATCAGGGGTGGCCTATCGGCAGGAGGTACGGAGAAGGGGAGGTAAGGGTGAGGGGGCACATTAGGAACATATCAGCAATTACTCCGTGGGTTTATTTTTCTTCCTGCTTTAACGCCTGGATACCAAGTTACATTCATCCTGGGTGTTGATTGTATCTTAAGGTCTAAGTGAGAACACTCTGCAGAGTTATTTGTCGATTATCTGATAATGCATCGAAACATGTTAATGTTCTGTTATAGTGACAATTTAGGAGCCCTGTAGTTTGTTTATATCTCAGAGCTGGCTTTTTTTTCCCCATGAATTCTATGGCCTTGGTTTTTTGGCTTTAGGGCTTATCTGGGCAGTTCAGTTCCGCCTTACCGTTAGTGTACCCAGAGTTGCAAATCAAGTTCTTTATATAATGGAATTCACAGGGTCGAGGACATGTTTACCTCTTTTTCCAGGCCCATTAGGCACCAAGCGGCTATATCATATCTGACACCGGAGAATGGCCTCAATCTGTTTAAGCCATGATCTCTGACTGCATGGGCCCCACATCTTCAGATTGGCCTCTTCTAGCAGAGATATGAAGAAGGATGATGGCCATTTATACATCCTGAACTTTAAACAATAAATGTGTTATGGGTGCTGACATCCCACAGACCAGACAAATAAATGGGCTCCACTGTGTGTACTTTGGTTTTTGTAAGGTTTTGCAGGCACTCAAGTGACTGCTGAACCACAAGAAAATATTGTGAGAAAATAGCTCCATAGAATAAAATAGTGAATCTATAAAGTGAAATGTTTACATTCATGAAACACTATAAGCCCATTCTGTCAAAATAAGTTCACTATGACAAAATGGTATTCTGAAGTGTCAAACTGATCTGCAATAATAAAAGAAAGAGGTTGTGTGCAAGAGGAGCTCGTGTGAAAAAGGGAAGCCCAGACCTCTAATTTCCTGTGTGAGCATTTGCCATGGAACGGGAAGGCCAGACCACTCGGCGACTATCAGGAATCAGCCCAACAGTCCCCCGAGCCACCCCTGCCCCGACGATACCCTCTCCCAGCCCCCCTCTCCTCCCGGCCCAGGGACACAGGGCAAGGCCCCAGGGCCGCTGTGGGTTAACCTCGCTCAGCCGTGACCAGAAAACAGAGTGATATCTTACTCATCTAATCCCCCTCTCAGTCGTCATGCAATAAAGCATGCATTGCAACCCTTGACCTCACAAGTCAGAACAACCCCCCACCCCACTCCCACCCCCACCCCCCACCACCACCTAAACCACCCAACCCACCAAGGAATCTGTAAAGAAGGGAAAGTCTGATATGTCAGATCCATGCACGTGAGCGTTAATTGGAGACAAACTCTCAAGTTTACAATTTAGATTGTAGCGAATGGGAAGTCCATAGCTTAGTTTTTGAAGCCTGAAATATGTTCTACCTTGGCAATGACATTGATGGTTATTTGTTATTTGGTTTACTAGCTAATGTTTTGAGGGTTTCATAGTAAATTCTGATTGATAAATTATTTTTAGGATGTAATCAGAACAGACCAGACACTCTTCAAGTCTTCAACCACTGCTGTGAAGGTACGCAAATAAAGTTAACTGTTGGGTAACATGAAATATACAAAAGAAAGAAAATCTGTAATGTTAATTTGACTGGCTTGTTTTTGCTAATCACATAGTTAGCCTACTGTTTGCGTTAATCCTCTGAAATTGCACAACAATGTCTTTTAGCAGCTAGCAGTATTAGTTGACATAAAGATGATGTTTATTTAATGTTACCAAAACTTTAGCTAGCACACCAAATAAAAAATTCTCGTCATTGTCATTGCCTAGGTAGAACGCGTTTGAAACTCAGGCCTCAAAAACTATATGGACTTCCCAGGTTTTAGAGTTTGTCTCCAATTAACGTTCATGCGCATGGCTCTGACTTTTCCTTCTTTATAGATTCCTTGCCCCCTGGCCCCTCTGAAATGTCTCCACATCCTCCAGCATCTATCCACCCAGATGCTTTGGACAGCAAAAACTCAGTACATATATCTACACTGGCCCCACCTCTATCCCCGCCTCTATTCATTTCAGGTAGGGATATCAGTGAGAGGGAGAGAGACTTATGAGAAGGCATGCTCACAGTGAAGACATACAGTACAGTACAGGGGCATGATGAACAATGTGACCATATGACAATGTACTTTACAAGAAAGGCACGGCCAGACAAGGAGACCTTTGACTGTGTTTGTATGCCATGTGTGCAAGTCGCCATGTGCCTTGATGGGGGGTACGCGTGCTTGCGTCCCTATGGCTGCCTTGTGTGTGCACATGTTGACATGCATACATATGTGTGTGTGTGTGTGTGTGTGTGTGTGTGTGTGTGTGTGTGTGTGTGTGCTTGTGTGTGTGTGAGTGCCTAAAGCAGGGGTTCAGGGCTCCCCTGCTCCAGCACATCTGGGCTTTATATCAGGCCTTTAATTAATCCTGAGTGAAGGCCAGGCAGTGACAGGCTGACTGGGCAGGCTCCAGTCCAGGACAGGGCCTGATTTATTACAACTGAGCTCCAACCAGCATTGATTTATTTCAGACGGAGGAGAGGGGAGAGAAGGGGGGTGGGGGGGTTGTAGGGGGTTACAGGGGGTGGACACAGAAACGGCACTGTTAGACTGGGAGGGAAGAGACAGTGAGGTTGAGGGGATGACGGAGTGACTGAGAAAGGTGAGTAAGAGACTGATAGAGAGGGAGCGAATGGAAGGGAAGGGGGTGACTTTGTAATACCTTGTTCTGTAAATGCTGCCATTGCATATTGCCGGAGGTTCTTCTTAGGTAAGCAGTCAAGAAAGACAGAGAGGATGAATGTGACAGAGAGAGAGAGAGAGCGGGAGAGAGAGAGATTACGAAAGGTATGAACCTGAAACCTCTCCATCAGGTGGGTTATGTTCCCTCCCAGGCATGTGCTGTCAGTCAGAGTGACTCCTCATGCCTTATCTCCCTGCACAGGGGACTGTAAATCCCCTTCTGCTCATTTGGCTTAATCATGACAGTCATCTGAACTCTGTAAGACACAGGAAAGTGTATCCCTTCCCCCTTCTCACCTCCCCCAGGCCTTTTTCCTGGACGGCAGGAGTATATAAAAAGGATGTTCTTTTTTATTATCTAACACATGCATCAAGCAGCCACAAACGGTCCACACTGTTGTGGAATGTGATAGGTGTGTGTGTGTGAGAGTGTGACTGTGTGTGTGTCTGTTTTTGTGTGTGTTAAACTATATTGCTGAGTCAGTAGTTCATGTTGCATCATTATGTGTTGTGGAAAAGATGCCAAATGTGACAGGGTTTTTATGAGCCTCCCTCGCCACGAGTCCTCAACATGCTTCCTTCTGATAAGGACTTTTTTTAACAGTCTGTGCTCAACTTTCACACATCTTTACATCTTTTGTGAAGATTGTGCCAGAAATTTAGCAAACTCATATATAAGCTGATGTAGCTCTAAAAGAGGAGGTTCAAGATTTTTTTTTTTAAAAACGTATTTTGTTGATACAGATCTCTGTTGTTATTTCTGAGAATTTCTGTCACTAATCTGTTTGTGAGTTAGCATTGCTAACTTTGTTAGCAATGCTAGTGAATGTCAATGGGGTATAGAGCCATTACTCTCAAAATCTATTATCTTGTTACTTCTGTAATTACAACTACGGAAGTTTGGAAAATATTTGTTGAATGTCCTGAGAGGGGCATTGATTGGTGATCATAGGATTGGCTTGTAAAAACCCTGAACCCTTCCTTTTAAAATGTTATGTTTTCGATTGTCCATCTCTGCCTTCTACTGGTGGTCGGCTCCACATTCAGCAGTCTGCTCTGATTAATGGGCCCTTTTAGCACTATCGTCTAGACGGCAATTCCCCAAATACCTCGGGGTGCAAGGACACATCATTGTTGTTACAGGGTTTCCCCCCTTCTCTGCATTTGGGGTCTTTATTACTAAAACAGGAATTAGGTGAGAATTCTAACATGTTCTTATAGTGATTTTTTAATTGACTATCCTATCTACTTATTTATGAGCAATTAGGGTCTCTTTAAGATTGTAGTGTACAGAGTTGGCACGCATGTGGGAGTTGATTCATGTGATTGTGCTGAAGGTCTGTGAAGGGGTCTAAATCAGCTGGCCAGAGACTAGCTGGACAGTGGACTAGGGAGTCATGGGAAACAGGAAATACCCTAATTGCAGAGACAGAGACACATGACTGCCAACACCTTTCAGCATCTGCAGTACAAGAAATGCTGCAGTACAATGCAATGCTGCAGTACAAGAAACTGATTACATCTGACTGGTTAAGGACATAGTCGTCAGTGTCACAAGAAGTCACAGGCAGAAGAAGAAAGTACAACCCAGTGGCCACAACCTGAATTGCTGCTTTATAAATCTGGTCTCGAAGCCAGCGGGGTTCATGTTGTCCTGAATGTTCCCGCCAGCAACGGCTGCCAGAGGGGAAACAGAGAAACAGAGAGTTTAAGCGGTCTGTCTAAGAGTGGAATGAGCTCGGGCTGTTTGTGAGGTCGAGGCTGGGGCTTTTGAGCACCGCAGCCTCGTATCTCCCTCCCTATCCCCTTCCCTCACATAGGCCAGAGACGGCCACTTTCAGTGCGCCCATGGGAAATGGGGAATTCAGCCTGCCACCCCCTAAGAACATATTTTTAAGCAAGCCCTCTTTTCATAGACATATAATCACTAATATTGTAAGGAATGTGCTTTTTTTATTAATAGAAAAGGCCAAAAAGAGTGATTGGTTTTTTTTTTTTCTTTCACTCAGGTCACTCATAGCCTTGTTTAGATTATGGGGGCATGTGACATTAAAGACAGGAGTAGTCTGAATGCCAGCAGCAAACTTAAGAGATCCTTAGGGGGAATTTTAGGGATCCATTTTAAAGACACCTAATAAAAGGTATCATGACGCCCTGGCAGTGTTGGAAGGCAAGCATTGTGAGACTGCTTGGGCTCACAAACCTATATTCATTAATCATGAAACCATGGACAAATGTCAAATGAACTATTGGCAACGGGTTTGTTTGTTTTGCCATAGAGCAAAGAGTGGTAAAATCTGATTTACATTGCTCATTATCCTTATCATCACTGTCATCGCCATCACCATCGTCCTCATCTTCAACATCATCATCTACATCATTATCATCATCACCACCATACCTATTATCATTAACAACATCATAATCATCCCCGCCATCATTAAAATTATCCTCATTGTCATCACCATTGTCATTAGCACATTCATAGTTTCTGGTGTTCATTTGGTAACAGACTACACACATCGTTGGTCTGTTCCCCTCAAAATTGCAGAGATCATATTTCTGTTTAGGTCATTTTTACATGCTTGAGGAATCGTGTAAATCACATTTAAAAGGCATATATACCTCATTATACCACTGAAACTCTAATTCAGCAAAGTGCACTGGAGAATATTCAGACCTCATTTGTGGTGTAAACATGTCTTTACTTATCCAGATTAACTCTGCAGATCAGATTACGCTTTCTTTCCCAATGCCCCTCAACAGAGCCGTTATGGAAACCAACCCCGGTATCCCAAAGTAACTGGTGGCCCTACAATATTTTCTCTTAATTAGATGTGTTTTAAGTCATTACAATCTAATGCATTCCATGCTCATGTTACAGCAGTTAAGCATTTCTGTGTATGTTACAGTGAAGCGCATTTGGCCCGCTTGCTGGATGTCGAGCGGAGCCCAAGGCCACAAGCAGCGAGACCCGTCCATCAGTGGCGGTTATTAGGGGAGACCACCGGTGAACCAGGGCCATTTGGTGGGCCTAATAACAACGTGAATGGGAGAGCTGAGGGACAGGAAGCACAGCCAGACAGGCCGGTGCTGAGAAAAGCACTTTTCAGTGAGGGAGGCCTCCTTGGAAAAAAACAATGACAAGGCCTATTTAGGCCTGAAACACTCCCATGGCTAACTTCCAGATGACATGCTCAACCCAGTGCTATCAGTTGACGTTTTGCTCATGAGGGATTGAAACAGTGTGAACAACATTATAAAGTGGTGGAACGCACTTAGAAAATAATCGGGATTCCTGTAAAACTAGACAAATATCCCTTCTACATTCATGATGATGAACAGAAGCAATCATGAAAACAACTGACAAATGACAAAACACGGCAACATGGCTGATGATCTGTATTCCTCTCCTATAGTCCAGGTGCTTGGTTGGAACCAAGGCCAATTTGACAGTAAAGATTTGAGACCCCACGTGTTTTAACTGCCCATCAACATGGGAGGCTTTCACTTTACAGCCCTGGGTTTATTGCACCACAGCTTAAACGTAGCTCAGGTTTCGCGCACGACTGTTTCACTGTTCTGCTTCTCCACTCTCCTGACTGGAGTGTAAATGGGAAAAGAGGCTTTGTGGCTCAGGATGGACTGGAAGGGAACCAGTGTTGAATGGAGTGTAAAGACAAAATAACCAAGGAATAACATCTTTGACATGAAAATAGAATACAGTGTGACTACCATGCTGAAAAATTGTGTTATGCCTGATGATTAGTGCAAACATCAAGACAAATGTGTCATTCAGAGACACTGTTAAACATAACTCACCATTTGTTACTCATTACTGCTTACTTGACTTATTTTATAATACTACTATGAGTACAGCACATACACTTTAACGTATCCTAAGTGGAGTTTAAATAATATGAAGAGATACATTTTATGAAAAAAGTTATTAATATATTCATAGATATATCAATTAATCAGTTATGCAACTTGTGTAGAATTGAGAGTCATATGGGTCCAAGCCACACGAGTCCAAATAGTTTCAACCTATATCAACCTATAAATATCAGTACTTCGCAGGCCTATTTAACAGTTTATTTGCTGTGATATGGAGCTTTAGCGAAGGTTCAGTCAGGAAGACTATATTTTGCATGCTTATGCTGTAGTTTCACTTCTCATTCCATACTGCCATTTCACTTCTCTCACGCATGCTCACTCATTATTTCCTTGCTGTCTTTCCCGGGCTGTCAATTGAGATATCAGCTGTTCACATCAGCTGGTCACATCTATCCAATAGCACAGCGACACACCTCTATTGTTAGCCTATCATTTTGCTGCTGTCTTTTTAAATATGTCTCTCTCTCCGCTGTAGTCCATCCATGCTGCTGTTATGCGCACCCCTCCTCCTCCCCGTCTCCGCCCAGTCTTCGCAGATCCATCAGCTTCATCAGCTTCTTCACTCATCAACCTCACCAGCTATCAGTTTCAGCAGAAGTCATCAGCCACCACCACCAGTGTCTGGACTCCACGGGGGGATTTATCTTGCTGCTGCTCAGGGCTGGTGCCCCTCGATTTCAAAAATCTCCCTGTAGAGTCCAAGCGCCAAAGACTCTTGTTAAGTCCTAATTCTCACCAAATCATCTGTTATAATAAACTATCATCTTTACTTCATTCACTCGTCTCTCCTGATTGAAATGTCTATGTGAAAACACTGAAGCCAGCAAAGTCATTAGTGGCTCTGAGATCAGACTTCTGTGAGGGCCTCTCAGCCTGGAATAACTCCTTATCTGGTTAAACGGACCAATGGCTGAGACAGATTTACTGTTCGGCATTGAGACGGCCCTGAAATGGGAGACATTAGACCAATGTTTTTCAATCACTTTCAGCACTATAATTGCACAGAAGGGAACAAGCAGAGAAATGAAACTTTAAACTACCAGAGGAGTCACAGTTTAGGAATTCCCAAGTTGTCATGCTGCACAAAGGTCCATTCATTTACTGTATATGTGACTCAAAGCCATACATTTATTGATTGTAAATATCAAATATTAGTGTGGCATTTCCATTACAGAAAACAATCACATTTTTATTGTCAATAATGTTATTGTTTACATTTTTCTACTTCATCACCGAGATAGAAGTCTGGTTTATAGGTATTGCCTCAACTGTTTGTTATATCTGGGGAGCTCATTGAGCTGATGTCAAGTCTGCTATGAGAGACTGAGGAAAGATGAAATGAAATGATGCTTGGCCAGACAAAGACCCAAACCAGCAGCTATAACGCTGACCACTACGATCATCCACCATAAAAACAGACACAGCTTTTTATTTACCATGAAGCCTATGAGACAGAAAAGATAAAAATAATAAAAACAAATACTGGGTTTCCCTTCACTTTCAATTTATCTATTTTACATCAAACTACAGCTCTGTATGGTGAATTCCACCTTTTATGTTGCCAGTGTTACAGCCACTGAGAGAATATAGGTATCTTCTGTGGTCTGACTGTTATCCTTAAGCAATCTGAACCAGTGATAGGTCTTCCACAGCTTCCTGACAAATTTATCTCATAAATTATGGATGACTGTAGCTAATTTTGAACATGGATTAGTCAAGTACTATTTAAGATTAAGATGTTTAGAACAGAAAGAAAGAAATGGAAAAAAATAATACAAGCCATTTGGAAATATGGGGTTTCACAGTAAGAAGGGGTCCAACCTAAATTCAATAAAATTACCGCAACAATGAAAACAACGATGACAAAAAGAATACAGAATATACTGTTGAACCGTAGAACATAATGGCTTTATTCCCTGCCACACTCGGTGATTTTTTTTTTGTTTCCTGTGCAGCGTTACTATCTGGAACAAAAGTGGGTGTTTTTGGCCCTGCTGAATTCTGGGAATTTTGAGTTGTTGTCTGAGGGTCTCAGCAGTTCTGTACTCCCTCTTGGCAGAACTTCATAAGAGAACTCATGCAGCTCAAATATTTCGGCTTCAAATGATCTAGAAAAACACATTCCCACTGGGTGGTTAAAAGTGGGCGTGTACTGTATGTGCACTTGTGAAGGATGGGGTTGTGTGTGTGTCAGTGTTTATGAGCTTGTTCTGTGGAAAACTTTATTTGTCCATAACTGGTGACCGTCTCAATGAGCGTCAGATCCTGCCGGTTTCCAGCCACTCTTCCAAAAGATTTATCTCTTATGCTGTGATTATTTTGTTGATTAAACGAATCCAAACAAGCGCTTTTCCAGTGGAGGAAAATTTAAATATTTGGGACGAGAAAAAAAAGACATAACTGATTGAAAAATTAGACATGGCCACACATCCCCCATTCCTGGGCCCAGTTGTGAGAGAAAGTCCAGACGCCTCATACATGAAAAGTCAAAGCTATACATTTTAACCCATGATCCTGATCCTATTACACAACACATTTAATTTATAAGCTCAGTATTGGCCTTTGGGCTCGTGGCCAAAGAAAATCTATTGGAATTTAAGTTTATCAACGGAAAATGTAAGGAGTTACACAAATGGCTTTGCGATGCGGGTGTTGGGCGGTGAGTAAATCAGAGGCAATATTGCTGTAGGCCTGCAGGACCACCCTGGCTCTCAGGCTCCTAAAGCCTACCCACAGGCCAGAAAACAACCAACCCGCCCGACCACTGAACTCTCCCATTCCTTACAAGAATAAAAATCAAATAGCAAGTCCATGGGTCTCTCCAGAAGCCAGCCCCGAACCAGAAAAACAAGCAGCCAGATCTCCACACTCTGCCCGCTAAATCCAATAATAACTCCTTTCCACCAACAAATTCTCGAGAAGACAAACTGTCCTGTGACGAGGCGACTGTTGCCTGACTTTGCTTAATTTTATTCCATAAAACCCCCTATCAGTTCTAAGAAGTATTACTCATAGATTTCTACCAGATTTCTAGATCTGTTTTGTCTGGTGAGAGCACTTTTTTTTTTTTTTTGAGAAAATGAGAACAAGGATGTTGGGCCAGGTATGTCAGCTGTCATTACTTGTAATGCATTGATTGGCAATAATTTAGTTCAGGCATTTCAAAAGCTTGCCTATTGACCTCAAATTGAGGCAAAAGGACAAAGTAAAGATACTGGATTACGCAGTTCATATTAATCAATATTTTCCATGTGTTACAATAATTGAAATGATGCACTGTAAAACTAACATAAGTCTTTACATTTACATCCAAGAAATATAATGCTATAAATGATTGCCTTAATTGTTCAGTTCTTTGGTTTAAGTAAACGAATTCTAGGATACAGAATGCCTGACCAAAACAAATATTATTTGTCCTTTTTGATTGGCTGTGCTCTGCTTGTAATTTATGCCAAACAATTTAAACTATTAATTTTCAAGGAATTAATGTGCCTGCTTTTCTTCAAACTATATAAAATATAATTGATCAGAAATAAAAGGATAACATTCACCACCCACTGTGATAATTCAGTAGTTAACAATCAGTATTATAATTATTGTATTTAGATTGTATAGTAAAGGTGTATTGATTTTTTTGGTAAGGTGTCATAACATGTATTATTCATATTATATATTTGTAATGACTAATTAAATATCTGTGTATCTGTTTTCAACATGATACTCCTTATTACAAAAGACTGTCATCAAAATATGTATTATAAGATCAACATATACAGACACATCTGATATATTTATATTTTAATAAAATGCTATAGATTCCACTATTTTGGAAGCAGCAGAGTCATAGTTGAAAACTGTAATATTTAACATGGCATTTATATTCTAAAAAAGTAACCAAAAAAAATGTATATCAATTATTTTCATATTTGAAAATGTGACATGTGACATATTATATGATGGTAAATAATTATTCAAATTCAATACATGGTCTGTCTGACTGTACGTGTATGTATGTGTGTATGCGTGTGTGTGTGTGTGTGTATGTATGTATGTATGTATGTATGTCTGGTATATTTAGCTCTAAAAAAATATTTTGTCAGCTCAATTTGATTCTCAAGACATAGAAACAGAGGCACAGTCAAGGTCCCTCACTGTTAAAACATGCAGATTTACTACTATGATATATACACAAGGAACATCATAGCACACCAGGCAGCTTTGTCCTGAGAAAAGCAGACTCAAATAGATCAAGAGTGAAAGCATTTTGTGAATTAACTGGTTGAAGGAACCACCTATATTTGCATTCTACAGTATTAACTGACACAAGCTTTAACTATGAAGGAACCTTCTGTACTGGCATTATATTTTGAGCAGGAATCATCCACCCAGCAGAGAATAGCTTTATTTCTTTGTACTGTACACAAGATAATTATATATGGTAGGTAAAGTGCAAAAATGAAACAAAAAAATAATTATGCTTCAGCTGTAGGAGATAGCTCTTTTTGAAGATACAATAAACAAAGGTGTGTATGTGCATTTGTATGCATTGGTGTGTGTATGTGTGTGTAAGTGTGTGTATATGAGTCCTGCTGGGATAAAGAGAAATACTGAAAGTGTCATGGTCAATGATCCAGACAGTAGACATCAGAAGACATTAGAAAGAAGACATGGCTCATTTGCTGGTTTTACTCTGCCAAAGCCAACACTACTTAACTTCAGGTAGCCACACTCTAAAAGACCTTTGATATTCTTCTTTTTACTCACATGTCTGTCTCAGTCAAAACTTATTTTAATCACCCATAATTCCAATACACGTCTATGGATTAGACGGAAAGAAAAAATAAGATGCCAAATAAATGCCAGATTGTGGTGACCTTTCCTAAGTTTTGTGAGCAAGCAAGGCAACCGTAACCCTTACCCTAACCATAACCCTAACCCTAACCCTAACCTTATGTAACTGTACAAAACACTAGGCTTGACCATATGAGTGACAACCTGGTTAGCTCTGATAAAAAAGCCATTCTGTTCTGTAAAACAGTTGTGGTCAGAGCTCTGGGTAAAAATCTACACACAACCAACCTAACCCTATGTAACTGTACAGTGGAGTATGCTGCACATGGGCAAATGGAAGTTGAAGCTTTAAGCAATTATATTGAACCAGCACGTCTGAATAACCAACATACTGTACCATCTATTTAACATAAAACTACTATATAGCAGCAGTGTTTATAAAATTCCCCACTGTCCCTTAGTGTATATCAGTGAAGTGCACTCAGACCTTTACTCTGTTCTCTACTCACTTGGACTGGTGGTGCTAATTTGTTTCTTTTATAGGCCTCTGCTGGAGGCCAAACTCATGACCCCTTAACAAACCTTTTACTAGCCTAACACAGTTCCATTCTATAATTACTCAACTATATTAATTAATTGCACTGCATCAATTTACAATGTTTTGTTTGGTTTTTGAATATGATCTTCAGTGATGCACTGCAGAGGCCTGATCAGGAGGGACAGAAAGTCCAACTGCAAGAATAACCCATAAAATCAAATCATATCCATACAAAACCTTTCCCTCATTTACAGTACCTTCATAATTCCTATGGCAACCAGGTGTGTAACAAAAATACAGGTGTGGAGACCTGGGAGAGCTCACAAATGCCTTAGAGCTGTCCTTTACTTCTGTTAAATGTCTAGACCTGTGATTGAATATGCCAACCCCTAACTGACCGCCTCCCATGGGTAAAACTGGTAAACAGGCCTTTAGCGAAAACTGAGAGGATGATGTAATTTCCTACTCATGCGGGCAATGAAGTCTGGCAAGTGTGTGGCACTGTACCTCCCCAACATTTCTGGAGACAATGATGTCATAGCTCTTACCTCAGCCCAACAAGCTAAGTACTGTAAAGTACCACTGAGGCCGCAGGCAGGTGACTCTTAGCATCGCTAGTGGCCCCAGCTGAGTTGTAATACTACCCCGACTTTTCATACATGACTTTTCCCCAGACTTGTATCGCTCAGATTGAAATATATTTGAGCTGAAACTTTAAAGGTATGCTCTAATGAGTCTGTTATTCTCAATGTTGTGACACATTCTGTTTTTGAGCAATGCTTTGCAGCTATCATCAATCCCAAAATCTCACTTAACATTTGAGATGTGAATTAGTTTCTAACACTAGCCACTATTATGCCTAGCCCATTTATATACCATGTACTAAAAATGTACAGTATATGAAAAGAAAAAAAATATATTTACTGGTAGTAAATGAAAAAAACAAAGCAGTTAATGTCATGTCACGTCCATTTCCTGACCACCGGTGTTGCCCCCTCCTCACCAAGGTTGTGTTCAAAGCAGCTCAGTAGTAGCCACATGTAATGGACTCTGACACTGAGACATATAGGGGCATGTCTAGGGCCTCTTAAGAAAATACCCTTGTTCCTCTGGGCAACACTGTTAACAGAGTTGGAACAGGAGGCATGCTTAAAATACTCCAAACGTGCATTGCATCTTCCTTCACATAGAACAAATATGATTTAAAAGCATATCTTTGTGTTTCAGTGGCTTGAACAACCTTCATTTCTAAGTGGCTGGGTTTAGCAACCGTCTGCCATGCATGCACAGGCGTGATCCGACTCAAAATCCCACTCCAAGTTGAGCTATCAGGCACCAAGGCTTCCTGATCCAGGCTGGCCTGCTACTGCCATTATTTACAGTGGCTCCACTGTGCTTAAAGGGTGCAAATTGTTTCTAATAAACGGTTTAGGGTTTCCCCATCTCATCTGTTCTTGCCAGCCGCTTTACAAAAGACTATCAGACTTCTGACAGCAAATGGGGTAGCTGGACCCTCCCTAAAACAATAGCTCTGGGAGTGTGTGTGTGTGTGTGTGTGTGTGTGTGTGTGTGTGTAGGGGGAGGGGGTAGGAGGGCAGAGGGGGGGGGCTAACTGCCCTATGAAACAGAGATATAGGTACAGAGAGAGAGACAGACAGACATAGAGTATAAATAACAGGCAAGCCGTGGCATCCATGTGTGAAACAAGAGAACTATTAGGCCTTGCTGAAAGAGCACTTGTGTGGAGGCAAGGCAGGCGATAATATTTCACAGGTAAAGAGATGTCCACATGATAATAACACCCACTAGCAGAGAGGACGAGTGGGAGATGAGTGAGAGGTCCCAGGCCCTGTGCGGCGCACCCCCACTCACGGCTGAGAGGAGATACCACAGGAGCAGGGAGGCTGTTATTCTCTGGGCCGGTTGGTTCATCAGCAGATTCTTATCATGCCCACAGACTTCATCCCATCCACCATTCAATGATATACACACCCTAAAATCCCTGAAGAAAGGTAGATGGGTGACCGGTAGTGTCACTCCAGGTCACCTTTAATTAGTTAAGTTGTCATGGATGGGAATGAAGTGAGGGACGGTGGCATATGACGCTGACCGCCCGAAGACTGGAAATTTTATCTCCCACAGGCTCTTCATTATAGTCTGACACGTCTCGTATCACCGTCGTCAGAGACGGGAGCTCTTAGTGCTGCATTTAGCCAACAAAGAATATGAAACCTTATCGGCTCCTCGGTTTTATCTCCTTGAAGCATCAGTCGCCAGTCGGCTATGGAATTAGAGGTTTAATATTTGATATCGCTGGGGTCATCTCCATTCATGAGAACTCAAAGAACTTCTCCTTTTTTTTTCATCGTTTTCTGTTTTCCCAGACCATGTCCATAATTTCCACATTACGTACCTCCCGATGCCCCTGGCCCGCCTCCGCCCACGCTTGTTCTGGTTAAGTTGTTTAAAAGCATTTAAAACCAGCATGCTCATCTTCAAGGTGACACACTGACAGCTCAGGCACTCTGTCTTAGTCAACTTCTCTCGTAATTTTACAGGATGTAAAATTGAAGCCTGCTTATATGTATGTCAATTAAAAGGTCCTGTGTAGCTAATTGGGTAGAACAACAATATTGCCAGACTTAGGAGTTTGAGTCCCACTGGGACACCAACACTAACAATGTATGTACTCATAATACTTGCAAGGTACTTTGCATAAATGTGTTCACCAAATACAATATGAAGTTTAAAGGTTAAAGGTAAGCACCAGTGTTCATTGCATGGCTGTAAAATTACAATTTGGGCCATTATCCCTTTAATTCACAATAATCACATGGCCTTGTCAATTAGCTGTTTTTCGATTACTATGCAATATGTGTATAATAAATAATTATAAAATCTAATTCCGCTCAAACGCTCATTTTTGCCTATGACTGAATGTGAAAAGAATACATTTGGTATTCTTTGTAAATGTGCATGAGGTTAACTGCTCTATACGGTTCTAGTCTGGTGATTTAATGCTGTCCTACGTAGCACAGTGAAAGTGTCTGGGAGACGAGGAGGTAATGTGTGGGCCAGGGTGCCAGCTTAAATGAGTGTGAGGGGACGGGATGGCCAGCCATCCTCCCTGCTGCCCTCTGAGAAATTGCGAGGGACAGGGCCGACTATCTGTCTCTGAATTAATCAGCCACAGCTCATTGGTCAATGAACTGCAGTCCATTAGCTTAGCTTGGCTTTTTCTGCAAAATATGGGGAGAGAGATGGGAGAAAGGACATGGAGAGGTGGGAGAGTAGAGCAGATTTATTCAGATTAGGTTATGGTTCATTGTCTTCTGATTATTGGGCAGTTTAATCTATGGCTTTGTGTCTTTTTAATTAGGCAAAGAACATTGAAAGGAGGACTGTCAATGCATCACTGATAGGCAAATATTTTCAATCATGTTTCAATCATGTAAATCCTTTTAATTTGCCTCTAAGGTGGGCTGCTGGGACAAATAAACTTTAAATATACTAAAATCTAAAGTGCATTGTTTATTATAATGTGTCAACTTGAGACAATCAGTCTATCAACCTATTGATATACTTTGGGTTATAACTTGAGATACAAGGCCAGCAGAGCCTCCTGAATCTCGATGTGCCTCAATAGGATCAGATATCAGCTGAATGATGGGCTCTGCCTTACCCTACTTTTCATTGGTGGTTTTATGACTGACTCAGTCTCCATGCTCTGCGATAGTGTCCTAGTTAAATGTGTTTGTCCTCCCACCACTATGGCCCAACATGTATAGGGTTGCTTAAGGAGTGTTTTCTTCCAAGCTATTTCCTATAGAACTCCATAGAAATGTGACTGTGCAGTATGAAGTATCGTGGCTGGAGGTTTAATGACCCATTTATTCTCCACTGTAGCAAAGCAATGTCCAACATTATCTGTCATTCAGCTATAATTATTGAGATGTTTTGAGATATAAGAGGATGCATTTTGTTTTTGGCAGAGTATCTCAAAGGAATTTATGTTAGCAACTTGGCAATGTTGATGATTCAAAATTTCAGTGTATGGGACCAATTGTGAACTTTCATGACTTGTGCATTTGTCGCTTTATTTATGGTCACCTGAAAATAGAGCAAGAGATAACAAGATATTAAACATACAAGGATATTCAAGATAATAAAATGACCAGAATCAGTAGCTGATAGTGATTCTTGATTTATGTAGTTTATATTATTTGGTCAAACATAAACATTTTATGAGTTTAAACTGTTATTATACATGAAGTGGATTTTGCAAATGAAGCATGAGTCCACATTTACTACTCTGCAGTTTTGTTTTTGATTTGTTTTTTTGTTGTATTTTTTTAACTCTTTCCTGCTTTTTCTTATTGTTTCAAAAGCTCTCCTATTTTGTTATGGACCAGTATGATATATATAGGTGATTTAACCTTTAAAAGCATACACTCTTCGATGACAGGATCAAACATGACAAATGATCAATGTTATTTTTTTATAATGAAGATAAAAAAAAACATAAATAACCAATACGAAAAACAAAGCGGCTGTAGAAAAATTTCAACTTCAGCTTGGACCAGGCTGTCCTTCTTGTATTTATCTGTGTCCCTTCATTCTAAGGGGTTATTTTTACCTCTTCTGGTAACTTGGAGTAGTAATACAAAATCTTTCTTTTTCATCAAAAAATAAACTTTTGATGAACATCTGGAACGTGAAATGATTGCAAAGATATTGCATTAAAAAAACCCAGCAGGGTCATTTCTGGCCCCTTTTGCATTTAAGGGTTAAGGCATATATGTAGTTATTGTCTTTGGAATATTATCAAAATATCACTTTTGTATTAAAGGATAATGTAAATTGACATACATATAAAAATGACACAGTAGATGTTATGCATAGGAATTCACAATTTTACTAAGCATTGACCATGGATATGTGTGGCTAATATTGGATGTATTTTCATTGTTGTTATTACATAGAATTCTGTAATTTGCTCCAAAAAAAAATGCAAAACATATTTGATTGCACTATCAAACGCTACTGAAATACTGTTACAACAAAAGAGAAAGGGGATAAATAAATACATTTCTTCACATCCTTGTATCTACTCGCCTTACAAACAAGATTCCAGCAATAGATAGCATTAAAAGTATCTATCCAATCTCCTTTATTCTGCCATCCCACTCTCCTGTCAACCCTTTCACCCAGTTCATCCCTCCATCCTGCACCCCTGTGGCCCAAAAGGAATGTGTAGATATGACTGATAAAGGAGGCGGCGAGTCGAGCGAGGAGAGGAGGGACAGCTTAAGCTGCTCCTTGTAATAAGCAGAGCCGTAAAACTGTGTCAGAAAAATGTTGCCCCCTCGTTCTTCTTCTCTCCCCTCCCTTTATTCTTTATGGGTCTGTAACCGCATTTGTTACTCGTTTGATGGGCTGGGGGAGCCGTCCGGGCCCTGGAGTACAAGATATTATTCTTCGCTCGCCCCTCGCCCCTCAGCCCTCCCAAAATAACAGCCTCCAGCCTACTGTTTAAAGTCTCTCACCAGAGGGAGTGAGGGGGAGTAGACCGAAAAGAGGGAGGGGAGGGGGGCTAGCAGAGGAGAAGAGAGGCTGAAAGATGTCTCCATAGCTCTCCTCTGAGGAGATCAAAGTGGACTATTCCTTCAACCCTGTGGCACCATAATGGTTTGGTGGAGTCAGAGTGAGAGCCCTCGCTGCTCAAGATGTTGTAACATGGATGATTAGTGACAGTGTAATACTTTGAACATTTGCCGTACAAAGGGAGAACCCAGCTGAGCGAGAGGCTTTAAACTTTTTGGGGGGAGGGGGAAATATGGGGGTTCCTTAGCCACCGGAGAGCATTAAGGACTGAGATGTAAAAAGATATCACATTCATTTTTCCCTTTTATACGCGTCCCGGGAATAAAGGACAACAAATAGAGTGTGGGAGGCAGCATGCATGCCTATCATACTTTCCCTTATTAGAAAAGGGAAGTCGGGGACATGTTTTTCAATGTCATAATGACACATTTGTTCAGGGACATTTAGTTATTTGATCCACTTTATAAGTATACTTACATATACATACATATTCTAGACATTTAGAAATTTGATCCATAATATCAGTATCCTGATCCTTGATAAAAAAAAAAAACAAGGACCATCATATAACACAGTTGTCCTCTTGAATCTCAATGAGTCTTCATTAGTGATGCTAGTGATATTCACTTACACACACACATACACACACATTTCAACTGCTTCAGCTTTGTATTTTCTTACTCTAATACAGATTTGAATGATTAAATAGAATAAATTAAATAGAAAGGAGCAAAACAAGACAGAGAATATCAGTGAGGACAGCCTCCATTCCATCACTGATTGCTGATCCACCCACATGTCAGCAGTCTTTGACTGGTGTCCCCCATTTGACTTATTGCAGAGTCTTGCCAAAATTTCCAAATTCCCAGGTTGTGAAAGAACATGATCTAATGATTACTAGCCGAGGAACCATATAAAAAAAAACACTTATCACTGCCGTCGGATGAAAACATTGTATTTCCAAAATTGTTCATGAACGAAGAACAAAAGGCTTGTTTTTAGCATGAAGACCATGAGTTTTTTCAGTTTGTCTATTTGGTTTTGAAAAGTTTTTGTAAACCCAAAATGTATCATAATTTAGTTGAGTTTTCCCTCCACACCAACAATATGTTCCTTTGTTTATAGCACTGCACCTACACATTTATGTAGAAAGTACTGTACATTGTGCATGCAGTTATTGACAACATCCAATATATTAAACTTGATTACACAAACAGACTAATTCAGTTTCCTTTATGGGTTGATTGTTTTCACTGACTTTGAATTGAGTATTTTATTTGACTTTTATATTTTATATGTCTTGGAAGCCTGAATATTGTTACTGCATTGAGTGGGTGGAATGTGATGATTAAAAAATCTGAATGTAATGTCTGTGTTAAAAAAGCTCCACTGGCTCTGTCAATTTCACTGTGGAAATGATTGTTTGTCTTTATTCCCTCTGCACTTTCTGTACACATTCACTCAGTAAGCCTCTTCCTTTCTTCACTTTATCACAGATAGAAAGACATTAGGGGATTATAGCTTACTGACAGGATAAATCGGAGAGTGCTTAGAGAAATTGGAGCAAGAAATTGCACTGATTTCTGCATTCCTCACAATTATGTAACTATTCTCATGGCAGTGAAAATGATAATTCTGGACCAAGAGTTTGAAGAGGTCACTTACACTTCCCCAAAACAAACTTCACAATTTTCCTCTCTCCATGAATACTCACTGTCCTTGCACTGTTTTTGTGTGTGCGTGCATGTGTGAATGTGCGAGAGTGTTCTCTCCAGCTTTAAGAGGTAAAGGAAAAACATATCATTCACACACACACTTTACAAAGGTCATATGCTGGAAATAACCTGAGAAAGTGCAATGAATTAATGGATTCTGTCTCTCCCGCTCTCTCTCTCCCTCCCTCCCTTTATCTCTCTCTTTCTCTCTCACTGTCATATCCTCATATTCTGAAACGTTGAAGTATTTGATATGTAGTTAGACGATTATGCAGAGTGTTGTATATAGTTGGTAAATATAAAACTGTACTTATAATATAAATATGATTTCTCAATTGCAGCCTTGTGACCTATCTTTTTATTACTACTACTTACTACTTACTACTCGTACTCTTTACTAATTTCAAAGTATTTCTAAGTGAACAAAATACAATGGACCTTGGAGAAAAACAAAATATCAGTGGAAACAGCCTGAATTCCATGTAGTTGCACTGATATCTGATATCTGTTGATAATTTGTAATAAAGCTCTGTTGGATCTCTTACAACCTTCTCTGCTGCCTTGCCATTTTAGTACAAAGACATGCAAACAGAATAGCTGTATTGCAGACTGATACGGTCACTGCAAGGCTTAGATACAGGCTATGTAATCCACTTATCTTAAGTGGGCTTTGCCTGCCTCACCTGCCCGGCTCTTAAGGAGAACAGGAAAGCGGGAGGGAAGGAAGCGTTCACCTGGCCTCAGGCAGCCATCACAGAATGAACCGCTGCACTTTGCTCCACAGAACATGAAGGGCATTCAGAGCTATCGCAGGTTGGATCACTTCACAGGTGGAGGTGTTTTGTACGTCGCTTTATGGTTGCAAAGTACATAGCCGGATGTTGTGAATTTGCTGTTTTTCATGACGCAGAGACAGTTGTAATGTGTAATGCTGTGTGTGTGTGTGTGTGTGTGTGTGTGTGCGTGGGTGTGTGTGCGTGTGTAAAACATTGAGCAGGGCAGCTGCTTGCACACCCAATACTCATGTGAATTCACCCTTCTCAAACCCCTGATGCTTTTCATTCATTCTAAAAATATTCTAAATATTCCTCTCATAAATAAACAAGTTTAAAATAAGACAAAAATGAGCCTTTTAAGGCTCAGAATAGACTTGTCTCTCTCCCTGTGGCTTTCATGTTAGAGGAAGTGCAAAACAATCATATTGTTACATTGTTACATTTCCTTCTCTTGCTGTGAAAGCCTCACATTGATCTTTATGAGGTCAGAGACAGTACTTTGGGCTCCCTGTAGATTCTCTTAACACCATATTTATATATAACCATAGCTTTATTTATTTTTATTTTTTTTGTATAATTAAGTGACAGATACATGTACATATATAGCGCAGGAAATAGTATGTACATATACAGAAAAGAAGTGTAAGCTTAGGTGCACAAATAGGCTACAGTTCTATTGCCTTTCATCCAGAATTGAGATCAAAGACAAAAGGAGACTGAGTAACTGCTATTAGGGTCCTAAATTGTATAACAACCAGTTGTATAACAACCAGAGGAAATGAGGAAATACAATTAGCAAATTCTATATTATTGTAATATAGAAAATATTGTAAAAAAATATTTTCATGAATTTGCATTTAACTGAAAACTGAAAGTTTTACAGAGATATGATTGTTATTGGTGTTATTGAATGTCATATTAATTTATGTTTATTGATATAAAAGAACTACTACTTTCACATGCATTTTGTGTGTGTGTGTGTGTGTGTGTGTGTATGTTGCCCAAGACATCAACATACAACAGAATCAAAAGTTTGACTTGTGGTTGATGAGCTGGTAATTGCAGCATAATGGGTCTTTGATTTACTGACTGTCTATATGAGATTGTCCAGCAATGTAGCTACTAAATCAGGTGTCTAAAGCCACACACGAGAGACTGAATAGAACCTGTTTCTTTTTTATAGTCTTGTTAAAATCACTGGCCTTTAAAAGGCTGTGCAGCAGGACTGTGTAAAAGCATATTTGAAAAGCAGAGGGCTAGCTGGATACAGGGATACAGTACAAGACAGAGACAGAGACGAAAGATGAGAGTGAGACAGAGATCTATAAATCGCTGGAGATGTCACAATGTTGAGTCATGTACTTAAACTTGGCAGGGAGAGGTGAGCGATGTACTGAGCTGGGATGAAGACAGGGTAAAATCCCCCTCGATTATCTCTAAACAGTCGCTGGCTCACTCTCACTGTCAGGACCAATCATCCAGGAGGAGA